>NC_081555.1:4871508-5001164 GCF_963082655.1 Stomoxys calcitrans | reverse complement strand
CTGGATCCAATAACAATTCATGTATATTTTTGAGTTCACGAACACACAATTAAATTTATTATTTCTCATATGATTGATCGATTAATCTTTAGTTGTAAACGTCTCTTAGGTTGTCAAAATGCCGAGCAATTTGTGACAAGGCTCCTTGTTGCAATCAGCTGAGCCCAAATAAAGCGGTCTTTAGTTTCAACAAATTGGTCTTAAATAAAGTGTTTAAAAGTGAGCAAATTTTCCACAATACAGATATGTCCGATAGAAGGCGTCGTTATAGAAAGCCCAAGGTACGTATTCCCCATAAAAATATTCCACTTGTTTTCTATAGAAAGTCCCAATATATTTGTAGGATGAAAAGCCTGTAGTTCAGCCCAAAATTTTGTTAAAATCAAATAAACCAGATAAACATGATTCGGATAGCACACCTTCCAGCTCGTCCTATTCGAGAAATTCCGAACACTCAACGTCGAATTCTCAGGTTCCGCATAAAACGATAATATTTCAAAAATCCAACACGCAAAGTCCCACAATGAGTCCCAACGTAGCCAGGGATCAACAACACTCAAACATCGCAGCATCGGCATCAGCATCGAGTAGTGAAACGACAAGTAATCCCTCAGTGGAGACGGTCTATCAAATGAGCAGACCGGCCACTGTGATCTCTTCCACTGGCACCATTAATGTGGGCACCAAAAAGCTCTTAATGAAAACCAATACAGATTTCTTAGTTGTCGGTGTTGTGGGCACTCAAGGTGTGGGTAAATCGACCATATTAAATCTATTAGCCAATGAATTGCATGATTTTGATTACTATCGCAAAGTATTCGTTGAAGAGGATAGTACATTCCCCACTAAATTAAAAATCGCCAAATGCTCCGCCCGTTCTCGCACGGAATCCACTCACCTGTTCATTACCTCTGACCGAATGATCCTTTTGGATACACCACCTGTAATGTCGAATGCATATAAGAAAGACATGATCACCAATGAACTGGAAGACCTGGACAGTGTAATTATGCTTATGTCCGTATGCCATTTGATTATTGTTGTTCAGGATGATTACTTCAATTTGAGTTTCTTGAATCTGATACGCTTTGCGGAACTGATGAAGCCCTCGCAAGATGTTAAGCCATTTTTGCATGACTATTTCCCCAATGTGCTTTTTGTAAAAAACCGTGCCAAACGCTTAGATTTCACTCCAGCCAGCCAAGCTTGCCAAGAGCAAATGCTGAGGGCTTTCTTTAAGGACTCCAAGTTGCGTATATTCAAAGGACAGACAAGTGAAGCTTTTATCATGCCTACCCAACAGCAGCAGGTTAGCCAAAAGAATAAAAAGAATCGTGGCACTGATGTGGATCGTGAAGTGAATATGTTTTTGTTTCCTGAAATCAAATCGGAGACAGCGACTACGTTTCATGCTTCGCTATTGGATATAGTGAAAAAATTTCGCACTGAAGTATTCACCACACCACGTAATCCCATGCATGTGGGTCCCACAGAATTAAACGAGGAGATGTGGTTCGATTGGCTAACAAAAGTTTCACAAGACAATCATAATTTCTTCTTTAACACCTATGAAGATATACAACGTAAACATTTGGATGCGGCAGCAAATGAGAAAGGTAATATTGGTGCAGGCACTAGCAATTCAAATAGCTTTAAGGATGAAATTTGGTGAAAACAATAAACAAATAGAAGAAAATCCCTCAGCAATTGCATGCCGAACTACATGTAGGGAAAAATCACAAGCTCACACATAAGGGAAAATCGCAATTCGCAAGCTCAATGACCAAAGATTGTTTTGGGTAAGTTTGATTTATTCATTTTAATCCTTTATTTTAGAAATTGAGCAGAACCAAATTGAATACATTTCATTTAAAGTTACTTTAATAGGTTCTACGCCAAGTTAAATTCTAAGTTTCTTAAGCCCATCGAACCCCTATATATATGTACATATGTTGTAGTCTTAGGTTATGTAAGGTTCTATGACCCATTGAGCTTAAAACTTAAATCGGACATTATGATATGTGAGAAGTTGTCCCCCTGTGCCTTAGTGAAATGCTCATGGTCAAATTTTGTATTTGCAAGTACACAGAGCTATGAAACTCGATTTCTAGCCGTTTTTTTCGAAGACGTGGGTGAGGTAATAGTGACAGTCCTTTACAGACTCACGTAGACAATTTTAAGTTCATTGTGATACCACAGTAGCGACAAACCAAGGCTTGGTCGGTTGTATGTACCGGATTTAGCCGATGAAGTTTTTCATCGGTAAGGGCTGCTCCCTCAGTGTACAACACACTGCTACAACAACAACAACAAAAACTGTCAAGACCTATGGTAGGAATTGAACCCACGATCCCCGCACTAGCAATCCCAGCACGCTACCAACCCGGCTACCCGGGAGCCTTTCATCACTCGGAGACCAAAGGTCCAATGTGTTCGACTTGGAAAAGAGATTAAGCCCATATCAGGCCCATAACTGACGAGAGGAGAGTATCTTAGCATTGTAATGTACAGTCAAGAACCCTATCAGAGCCCCAGTTCATATAACTGGTCCTTAACATTCGCATCGTATATTAACCACGTTTTCGTACGACTCCCATATCGACGAAGTGTCGAATTTCATCTCTGGAGAAACAGATTGCGCACATATCAAATAATTACACGGGATATCGTCCGTGTATTTAAGGAGCTGCAAGCGATTTAAGTTTACTGAAAAAGAAAGCGCAAACAGACAAACCATACGAATGGCACGTCGTATGTGGTGTAGGCCACTGCCTATACAGCATCAACCCTTTGGGCGGTCGCCGTGCGAAGAGCAAACGAGTTTTGCAAAAGATTTTTGCCTTTGTAGCTATTGGCATTGTTGGATTTGAATAAGGGAAGTAAGATTTTACTTGTTTCCTACTGCACTTATGGTTCAAGTCGTCTTTAAGAACCCTGTTCAAATTCAGATATGTGCTTTATGTAAAGATGGTATGTAAACCACCATAGTGGATATAGTCCGCTGATTATAATTCTTGGTCGAATTTGAAACCGCGATACGGATAGCCAGTCAAATCCTTCTAGCAACACCACACTCCTGCTCACTTTTCAAGGTTTTTTGCTATGCTATTCTTTGGATAGAAAGCAATTAACAATGTTCAAAAGCCGGCAATGGAATATTATGGATTTTAAGACCGAAAAGACGAAATAAAATTTTGCCAAAATTTCTTTTAAAATAAAATTTTGCAAATTTTCTTTTGATATAAAATTTTGCAAAATTCTCTTTTGAAATAAAATTTTTGCCAAATTTTCTTTTGAAATAAAATTTTGACAAAATTTTCTAAAAAAGATAAAATTTTTACAAAATATTCTATAAAAATATTACAAAATTTTCTATGAAATAAAATTTTGACAAAACAATAAAGCTACTAGTTTTTATTGTTCCAGTAGTATCACAATTTAAGTCTAAACAGAAAAAATATCACGAACATTTTTTCAATTAAAAATTAATTGAGAATAAAAATATTTTCAATTAAATAATTAAGTGAATCAATCGTTTTTTAATTGAGGCCGGATTGTTTACAATTGCGAAAAAATTAATTGATTCAATAATTTTTTTTTAATTGAATCTGAGTTTTCCCTTACTATTTTGATTGAAATTTTGAATTAAAAAATTAATTGATTCAATAATTTTTTTAATTGAATCCTAAAAAATTGTATATATAAAATGTGATTGAAAATTTAATCCTTTTCCATTAAACAATAACGGCCAAGACCACAAACTTTTTTTCTTTGCCACTCAATTCGTTCACGAATTCATTGAAAACAGCTGATTTTATAGAGGAAAAAAATTCGGAGAATAATATTTTCCGTTTCATTTTTGGAAAAATCCCCGGGGGTGTTTTGTTTCTAAGGAGTGATCATGGATCCAAACATAAACCTCAAATTCATGTTCCAGGAGTTTAACATATGTGAACCATGGTGCATCGAAATCGAGGGAGCGCTCAATACAGCGCGCTTTTCGCAAATTGAAGCAATTGCAATTAAAAAATTAATTGGAATAATTAATTTCGTGATTGAAACCGATTTTTATTTTTTTTTATACCAACCACCGAAGGTTGGTGCTATATTCACTTTGTCATTCCATTTCCGACCCTATAAAGTATATATATTCTCGATCAGCGTAAAAATCTAAGACAATCTAGCCATGTCCGTCCGTCTGTCCGAGCTAAAACTTTGCACAGATTTTTTTTGTCCATAAGCAGGTTTAGTTCGAAGATGGGCTATATAGGACTATATCTTGATATAGACCCCATATAGACCGATATAGGGTCTTAGGCCCATAAAAGCCACATTTATTATCCGATTTTGCTGAAATGTGGGATAGTGAGTTGTGTTACGGCAGTCGACATCCTTCTTCAATTTGGCCCAGATCGGCTAAGATTTGGATGTAGCTGCCATATAGACCAATCTCTCGATTTAAAGTCCTGACCCCATAAAAAGCACATTCACAATCCGATTTCGCTGAAATTTGAAACAGTGAGTAGTTTGACGCCTCTCAACATAGGACCCAAATATGGTTCAGATCGGACTATATATAGATATAGCTGCCATATTGACAGATCTGCCGATAAAGTGTCTGAAACTCTTAAAAGCTTTATTTTTAACCGATTTCGCTGAAATTGGAAACAGTGAGTTGTCTCCCGACGTCCGTCCCAAGTATGGTTTGTATCGTACAATATTTATATATAGCTTTAGTACAGAGCGATCTGCCGATTAAGGGTTTGAAGCCCATAAAACCTTTTTTTTATCCGATTTCGCTGAAATTTGAAACAGTGAGTAGTTTTAGGCCACCCGCCATCCGACCCTAATATGTTAAAGATAGAATTATATTTAGATATAGCTGTCATATAGACCGATATGCTCGTTAAAGGTCTGAAGTTCATAAAAGCTTTATTTATTTTTTATTTTACAAAATTCAAGTGTGTCTTATATTTATTAGACCACATAATGTCCGTGCCGAATTTGGGTGCATAAGTTATCCAATTTTGACCAGATTGTGGCGAAAGGGGGTTTACATATACACCTGAGGTGGTGGATATCCAAAGTTCGGCCGGGACGAACTTAATGCCTATTTACTTGTTCTGTGATAATTCATACTTAAAGCAAAGCATGTCAAGCTTACATTTTTTTTAAATTATACGTGCCAACTTACTTTTAGGTTAAGGTTTTTTATACCCTACACCACCACTGTGGTACAGGATATTATAGATTTGTGCATTTGTTTGCAACGCTAAGAAGGAGAAGAGCTAGACCCATTAATAAGTTTACCGATCGACTAAGAATCACTATTTGATTCAATTTAGCCATGTCCGTCTATCCGTCTGTGAGTCCTTGTATTCTTGCAATCAAAATGCAGGTCGTATTTGTTGTCCGATTGTCACGAAATTTTGCACATGTCACTTTTTTGGCCCAAGGACAAACGCTTTTGATTTTGAAAAAGATCGGTTCAGATTTATATATAGCTACCATATATATCTTTCATCCGATATGTCTTTTTAAGGCCGTAGAATAGACGATTTTCGTCCGTTCTTTCCAAAATTCGGCATTGGGTATTTTATTTGAGGTTTACATATGTGTGGAAAATTTCATGAAAATCGGTCCAGATTTAGATATAGCTCCCATATATATCTTTCATCCGATTGAACTTTTAAGGCTGCATAAGCCACGGTTTTAGTCCGATCTGTAAAATATTTTGAGCGAGTTGTTTTATTTGACGTCCTAATATGTGTGGAAAATTTCATGAAAATCGGTCCAGATTACGATATAGCTCCCATATATATCTTTCATCCGATATCCGAAGCCTAAATTTTTTACCGATCTTTACAAAATTTGGCATGTGATGTTTTATTTGACGTCTCCATATGTGTGTAAAATTTCATAAAAATCGGTCCAGATTTAGATATAGTTCCCATATAGATGTGCCTCCCGATTTGCACTTAAATGGCCGTAGTAGCTACAATTTTCAACCGATCTGCACAAAATTTGGCACGGATTTGGATCTGCACAAATTTTGGACGGACTGATCTTAACATATCTGGAATCTTTTCGACATCCGTGTCGTATATGATTCAGATCGGTATATATTTGGATATGGCTACCAAAAAGACCAATATTTTGCTCTATAACATTGAACAATGATTTGTATTTATTGGACCCCTCAATATCCGTGCCGAATTTGGTCCAAATCGGGTTCATTAAAATCGGTTCAGATTTAGATATAGCTTCCATATATATTTTTCATCCGATTTGAACTGTTAAGGCTGTAGAAGCCACAATTTAGGTCCGATCTTCACAAAATTCAGCATGGGGTGCTTTATTTAACGTCCTCATATGTGTGCAAAATTTCATAAAAATCGTTTTAAATTTAGATATACCTCCCATAGATATTGTTCATCCGATATGGCCTTTTAAGGCAGTATAATCCACAATTTTCATGCGATTTTGCCTGACGTTCCAGTACGTGCGTAAAATTTCATTAAAATCGTTCCTAATTTAGATATAGCTCCAATGTGTATTTTTCATCCGATATGGACTTTTAGGGCAGTAAAATCCACAATTTTGGTCACATCTCTGCAATATAGGGCGTGAAAAGATGTTCTATTTCATGTCCCAGTAGGTGTCAATAAATTTAGCACAGGTTTCGATATAACTCCCATATGGCATATTAAAGATATGGCATTTTAAAGATGTGGAAATCCAAATCATTTGTCCTATGGTAGGAAAATCTTACAAGGTTCTAAATTGCTATTTCAATTGGTATTCAAATTAAAGTCTGACTTTATTTCGAGATAAGTTCTACATATAAAAAGTACTACATACACTAGGTGGTGTATAAGATTAATTGAAGCCAAAAAGCGGCTTATCACTGTTAATGATAGAATTGAGATTTATACTCCAATTAAAGAAGTATGATGTTCAAGTAAAAGCTGCTACTTTTTTTCTTTTAATGGTTAAATTCCATTTATACTTCTATTTATATAGTTTAAAAATAAAACATTATATTTTCATTGTAAAATTAAAATTATTGTATAGTCGGCACCGCCCGACTTTTGCCTTTCCTTACTGGTTTTTGTTTGCAAAAGTTACTAAAAAAAGATGATTAATAAATAAAACGCATTGAATTTATATGTTTTTAATTTTTTTCATTGGAATTTTTCTGTTTTATTTTTCTTCATTTTTATGTTCCAGTTCGTCGTAGTTGTTTTAGTTTTTATTCATTTTTTTATAATTTTTCATGTTTCTTTTCTCATTTAATTTTAACATAATTAATTTCTTATAATTTCATTATCGATAAACATGTATGTTGGTTGGTTGGTTGGTTGCTTGGTTTCTTGTATGTACGTAATTGTAGATGAAAATATCTTCTTTTGGATGTTTTTTGCTTTCTTCCATCACTTAAGGGAACTTAAAAACTAATACAGCATAATGCCTTCGGTTTCCTTTAAAATGCAATTTTTTGTTTGTTTTTTGTTTAAAGTAAAAAAAATATCATTTCACAGACATGTTGCCAATGGCGGTATCAACATTAACCAGGAAATAGGATTTACAATGGACCTATGGCAGTACATGATTTGTGTGTATCGCTTGTATAAATAACTACAATACCGACAGATTTATGTCGCTTTTTCATGCATGGAAATTGTGCATTTGAGTACTAAGTTTTTGTTGTTTCCACTGTTGGTTATGATGTTTTTTCGGGGAATTTGAAGGTTTTTTTTAGTTTTGTTTTTAACAATTTTTACAGATAGGTAAATAGATATTTTGGGTAGATAACCAGTTGAAGAGTAGAAAGGGGCAACAAGATTAAAAAAGAAAACTTTTTGTGTTCCTCTTCTTTTTCAATGGTTTCACTTGATCTCTTTTCGGTTGTCTATGATGCTGTTTTGAAAAATTCTTCCTTTTAAATTTTAACTACACTTTTTTTTGTTTTTGGAGAAATGTGGGGAGTTTTCTTCGATGATGGAGGGAGGGTATGGTTGTTGTGGTATATCTGGTGTCTGGTCTGTTTTGGGTATATGAAGTGTATACTCTGTTTTTGTTTTTTAATAGATTTTTTAAAGTAATAATTCTTAATGTTGGTTTTTAAAAGTGGCTTGTTTTTATTTTTCTTTCTTTCTTGGTTTCGTTATAATCAAAATTGAATCACTAACAAGAATTGGAGTTTTATAAACATTTTGTTTTTTATATTTCAATTTATTTTCTTTTGTTTTTATACTTAGAATAATTGTTATCCTATATCATAAATCAGCTACGAATTTGTTTTGTATATAATGTGTGTGTGTGTGTGTTCGTTTTTGTGTATAACTATGAATGTTTATATATGTTTTTAGTTGTTCTTCGCTAAATTGTTTATAATTATTTTGATCTAAAATGTTAATCATTGAATCGAATCGTATTTTGGATGATTTTTTTTTCATTTGTTCTCTTCGTCGTATTTAACAACTAATCTAGAGCTGGAGAAGGAGGAGGAGGGGTTTTCTGTATATATATATATTTTTGTTTTTGTTAATATCATTTAATCGTAAATATGTTTTTTATATATACGTTTAGTATTTGGTTATTTCTGCCATCTTCGTTTTGTTTTCTTTTTTCCATTTCTGCCACTGCTTCCTTTAAATTTTTTTTTTGCTTGTATCCTGTTAAGAATTTCTTTGCTATTTTCTTTTTCATTTATGGGTGTAGGAGGGGTCTTAAGGTTACGCATTCTTTGCTTAAATTCGACTTAAGGCTATAGATGTATGTATGAAAAACCTTGGATATCAGGTTCCATGATCATTGTCTACATTGTTGTTCTTGTATTTTGGTTAATGTCTTGCTTTGACCCCCATTCTGGGTGTTTTGTTTCGAGGGGAAGTTTACGAGCCTATCATTCCTTCACAATTTCTTTAACATTCTTTATGTATTTTACAACAGTTACATATTTTATGACTATATATATATATTTGTATAATTGATTTTTTCTTACTTAATTTAATTTATTTTTCTATATACAAATATCCTTAAGACTAACTAACTAACTATGAACTATCAAACTAACTATTAAACTAAATATAATAACAATGTACAAAATGTTTGTGAGTTGAGTGTGTTTTTTTTTTTTTGTTCTAGCAAAAAAACGAAACTTCTTTCTAAAAAAACCCTATTATTAATGAATACACGTGGAAAATGTAATGAAATGTAAATAACTTTTGCAAAGAACATCCGAGGAGATACTTTAAAGGGGAAAAACTTGGGGTGCACAAAGTAACCTTTCCAAAAATGAAGAGAAAACAGTTAAAACAAATAAAAGCGTGCTAAGTTCGGCCGGGCCAAATCTTATATATCCTCCACCATGGAGCGCATTTGTTGAGTTCTTTTGCCGGAATCTCTTCTTAGGCAAAAAAAAAGGGTTAAAAGAAAAGATATGCTCAAGATACAGTCCGGTCTGGTTCAGATCACAATTAAATTATATGTTGGAGACCTGTGTAAAATGCCAGCCAATTCGAATAAGAATTGCGCCCTTTTAGGGGCTCAAGAAGTAAAATAGAGAGATCGATTTATATGGGAGCTGTATCAGGCTATAGATCGATTCAGAACATAATAAAGACGTCTGTTGATGGTCATGAGAGGATCCGTCGTATAAATCATAGAAATACAAATTATGAATACAAATTTCATTCAAATCGGATAAGAATTGCGCCCTCTAGAGGCTTAAGAAGTCAAGACCCAAGATGTGTTTATATGGCAGCTATATCAGGTTATTGACCGATTTATACATAATTTAGCACAGTTATTGGAAGTTATAGCAAAACACGTCGTGCAAGCTTTCATTCCAATCGGATAAGAATTGCGTCCTCTAAAAGCTCAAGAAGTCAAGACCCAAGATCGGTTTATATGGCAGATATATCAGATTATTGGCCAATTGGATCCATACTTGGCACTGTTGTTGGATATCATAACAAAACACCTCGTGCACAATTTCATTCAAATCGGATAAGAATTGCGCCCTCTAGAGGCTCAAGAAGTCAAGACCCAAGATCGGTTCATATGGCAGCTATATCAAAACATGGACCGATAAGGCCCATTTACAATCCCAACCGACCTACACTAATAAGAAGTATTTGTGCAAAATTTCAAGCGGCTAGCTTTACTCCTTTGAAAGTTAGTGTGCTTTCGACAGATAGACGGACGGACGGACAGACGGACGGACTTGGCTAGATCGACATAAAATGCACGACGATCAAGAATATATATACTTCATGGGGTCTCAGACGAATATTTCGAGTAGTTACAAATAGAATGACGAAATTAGTATACCCCCATCCTATGGTGGAGGGTATAAAAATTGAAAATCAATGCATATGTAAGGCTACTTTTCTCACACCAATGAATACGATTTGAGTTTAAGCTCAATGACAAGCATTCCTAGGAGTTCAGCGCAATTCATCAAGTGTTTTGATCAACTCTAAAGACCTGAAGATGCAACACTTTAGGTCTATTGAAGCCTTGCATTGAAAACCATTGTCCTGTGCAAGGCCATCATTAACGCTCATTGTGCTAAGACTTGGGAAACAAAACGGTTTGTCATAAGTTGCAATAATGAAACAACCAACATGATATACATTGATGTGACACTTACAAAACAACTGTGGCATTCAAATGCCATGTTGGTTTGCACAATATTTGAACCAAAACAAGTAAAGAGCTGAACTATGAATATCCACCATCTTGCACCCGCCACAGGATGTTGGGAACATTGAGGTCTGATCTGTGTGGTGTTAATTGCTGCCACGAGAAGCTTATTTGCAAGCTACAAGGCGCGTCCACAGGTTGCGGGTAGTGGAATGCTTCATACGGAGTAGCTGCAACGGCAGTCGCGGACAATCAGCGGTATCGAGCGGAGAGTCTCAGTGAGAGGTCGGGCGGTACCGGCTCTCGAGTGTCTTTGATGCTCGATATGACAAGACGAGTTATTGGCGCCTTTTAATAATCAATGGCCACCCTGTTCTCGCGGCGATTGATCCTTTGGACCGGAACGAGCTTGCTCACCTACAAGAGCTTGAAAAGGATCGCTTACTCCACATGCAATGATGTTACAAAACAACAACAACAAATGTGTTACCCCGTTCAAATTCAGATTTGTGCTTTACAATCGAGATGGTTGTAAAGCACCATGATCCATTTGACATCGCCCGCTGATGATATTTCTGGGTCGAAATTGAAATCGCGGTACTTTGTTGTTTCTAGCAAAAACACACTTTTGTTGACTTTAAATGTTTTTTGGCTATAGTATTTTTTGAATGGAAAGCATTAAACAACGGTCTAAAGCCGGACAATATCCTGCAAAGGAATCTCAATATTTTTCCCATATTTCATCAAAATCCAATGAAAGATTCTCCATTTTTGAACCCATAGCAAAACCTACATCAAAATATGGTCCGATCATGACCAAACTCGGCACGGACGTCGAAAAGTCTCATACCAACTGTTCCATATTTCAACGAAATCAGGTAATAAATGAGCTTTATATGGATTCAATGCTGTTATTCCAAAGAACATGAGAAAAAAACGGGGGTGCTCCCTAGAAATGTAATTTTTACCATTTGGCCATAAACTTTCCATTACAGACCAGAGAAAAAACTTTTCACATAGGTTGATGATAATGAACACCTTTTTATTAACCATTCCGAATGACGACACCTCTGGGAGGACAAATTTTAAAATGGCTTAGAACTTCCGGTGAAATTCAAGTCCAGCGTCATAGGTGGACATGCCTCTGCGCCACAATGGCCTTCATCTACATAAATGCTAAAAACAATGATTTTATGAGATTTCACCAAAATCGAACAAGGAAATCAGACATTAATGGGTTAATAGGGATTGCAATTTGCCCATGAACATTTTACTAAGGAACTGGGGTAAACATCTCATATATCGCCGATTTAAATTTTAAGCTCAATGATAAGGGGCCTCATTTTTATAGCCGAATCCGAACGTCGTGACACCCCCTCTTTGGGGAGAAGTTTTAACACGGCATAGTATCTCACTAATGTCGTCAGCTTTGGGAGGGGTTAACCTCCGCTGAGAATTTTATCTGATATTCTCGCCAGGATTCGAACCCAGGCGTTCAGCATCATAGGAGGACATGCAAATCTCTGCGCTACGATGGTCTTTTAATAGGGATTATCCGAAATATATTTTTGGGTGTGTAAAGGGTATAATAGAAAGCTCTAAAATACCACTGTATAAATTTCAGTAAAATTTAAAATAGCAAACACTGTCTGTAGTTAATTTATTGCTGCTATTGTAGCAGTAGTTCTGCTATTACAGCAGTAGTACTTTAATTTCAGAGTAGCAGGCTTACTGCTGAAAAGTATATTGTTTGCTGAAAATGACTGCTGTTTAATTATGACGAGGATGTTAGAAGAAAAATAGAACACATATGTAAATGTGTGTATCAGTGGATGTTTATAATCACCACTGAATGTATACTTTCCATAACCTTTTTTCTTTAAATTTAGATACAAAAGGCCATGCCAGTCATGTGCACTTTTGTAGAGCAATAACGAAAATGCTAACTAGCTCAGGCACATTTTGAAATGTATACCAATGGATGGATCAGGTAGCTTCTTTACAATAATATTCCACAAATTATCTCTTCCAACTAAATTTCTAGCCATAAACCATAAAAAGTAGCATACAGATTTTTTTTCAGCAGACTTAGTCGAAATAGCAGTAAGAAATGTTTGATAATACAGCAGCGCTATGTTTGCTGAAATAGCAGAAATGTCTGCTTTTCCATTTTCAGCAGACAAAAACTGCTGTTTTAGCAAACCTGTTTGCTGTTTTGAATAACAAATTTGGTTGAGTGTGTAATAGTTTATGAAAACGTTCCTATATTTATGAAATTTTGTTTCATGCATGTAAAGAATATTTTCATAATATAAATAATATAATTATAAACTTTTCATAAATTATATATTTAATTTTTAAAAATGCTATGATATCTTCCATTGAACCCAAATGTATGGGTTTTATGAAACATGTTTCGTAAATGTTATGAAAAGTTTCATTGGGATGAAATTGAAATATTTTTTTCATAAATGTTATGACACAAATCATTAATACCATAAAGATTTTTCCTTCTGTGCAGTTGAAATCGTAAAGATATCAAGAAAACGTGGCATGACAATTTGTCCAGGAAAAAGTCTTTGATATTAATGACCGAAATACAGGAATTGTTCCAAATACTATCCTTTTCCATCCAACGTTTTCTTGAATTGGGCTTACTCTGATATTCATAGAAGTATTAATAGAGGCAGTTGCCGTTAACGTTTAAATCTATAGGGCTTTGAATAGCAGTAAGCGTTATAGTGATTATGAATTTTACAATATAGTCATTAATTCCATTTAGAGCATAAACTATTGCCTCAACGATAATTTTGTTCTTTATTTTATTTACTCCCTAATTTTTCCCCTATTGAAAGCTTAAATATTCTTCTGATATCCTTTGCAGGTTATTTTATATCTACAAATAATTTTGCTTTAGAAACCAATTAAAACAAAATTTACTTAGTACATGATGATATTATGTCGTCTTAAATGGGTGGGTGGTTTTTGAGTTTTGAAACAACATACCGGCGAAATGTTTCATGAATGTTTGGAATGTTTTCGTAATGAGTTTTGTGATACCATTTTACTATTGTGATTTCTCTGGCTTATGATCTTACTAGAAAGTATTGTATATGTTAGTTTTATGCAGTATGCTGTAGTATTCGTTGCTTTTTTCTCTTGAAATTAGGAAAATCTATTACAAATATTCCAAATGTCCTGTTTCATCTTATGTTTTGTTTTGTTTTTTGTTCATACTATTTATAAACACTATCATATATGGAGTTCTTACAAATGTAGCATAGAAATATTCCATTTTGTTTTTGTTTCATTCGTAACAAGTAAAAAAACAAATAAATAAAACAAAAATTTTAAAGTAAATTCAAATGTTTCCATAACCGTTGGCTACTCTACTGTCCTCTTTGATTCGTTTCTGTTAAATGTAACTCTATTCGAAGGCCTACGAATGTGTACTGTTACAATGTGTGTGTGTGTATGTATGAATGTATGTGTGAGCTTTTTTTTGCTATTTTAATTACTACGTTTTACACAATTATTTGCATCTGCACAGCAGAAAAAATATTACTAACAAATATTACACGTTGTTGGATTGTTTTGTTGTTTTTACTCTGTTCATTTACTATAATACATATACAGGTGTGTCTATGGGTGTATGTGTGTGGAGCAGTGTATTATTTTTAATATGCAACTATTGTAATATTTTTCTTTAAATGTTAACGCAGTGGTTTTTTTTTCATCTCTATTTTAACTACAAAATTGTGACTTTTACTGTTCAATTGTTAAATGAAAGAGAAGTTTTTGTTGAGTGTGTGTGTGTGTGTGAGAGAGAAAGGGAGAGAGATGATTCTGGGGGCCAATACAATTTTTCCATTTCGTAGGTGATTTGTGGGTGATTGTTTAGTTTTTTTTTCTATTTGAAATTTTTGTTTCCTTTTGTGGTATTTGTTGTTACAGAGAGTCAGTGTTAGAGGGAGAGAGAGAGAGAGAGTAGAGCAAGTACAAGAGTATATAACATTAGAAGGAGAGTTAGAAGAATACATTTTCGTTTTTTGAATTTTTAATTTCTTAGCTGCGATGGGAACAAGAGACAGTAAGTTCATTTTCTTTTGTTTTCACTTTTGTGTAAAAAAAATCATTTGTGCTTTGGATTTCCTTTTCCTTTCATCAATTTCTGCTTGTTGTTGTTGTTTATTCTTATATGAATTCTTTTGTTTTTAATAAAAACGGGAAACATTTCGTATTTACATGTTTAAAAAAATCACTTGTTTTAACAAATAACAAAGTTTTTAATGGAAATACATAGTAGATGCAAGTTACATTTATAGAATACAACAACAGTAGTAGGAGAAGAATGAGGTGTTGTATAAACAGGTTTAGATGGGACCAAGTATATGCCTTCTACCAACTCCCCACAAAGACTAGGTCTAAGCCCACTTTTCCTTAAGGGAGTTTTTTTTAAATATATTTTCCAGCATATTTAGTTCAAGGTTTTGTTATTTTTCTTAAATGCATTAACATACCTGAAATTATTTACTAAAACGTACACGTACACCTTGAGTTTGGAGGAGTATTAAGGTCTTCTAAAAAATGTTTGTTATACTTTAGTGTTTGATTCTTTGTTCGTATGTATGTATGCAGATTTTGTAATTGTATGGATTTTGGTTATATGCTTCATTTTTTTTTTGTAGAGTACTTATGCAGTATGTTTATATAACTGTATGCATGTAGTTTATGTATATATTTATATGTTTGTTAGGTTTTTTGTATGCTGTGTTTATGCATGATTATCCAGGATTATTCTATAGAGTATTGTAAAGCAAATTTCATATATTCAAATATTCTCTTTTGTTTTTTTTTTTTTTTAATAAATATAATACGTATTTTGTTGTTTGCTCTGCACATATATGGCCATGACCATTGCAAATCAGTTTTGGACTTTAATGGGATTTTGATATATGAAAAGTAATGAAAGTGAAACATTTAATTAAGATTTAAAAGATTTATCTTTTTTGCAAATGTCAGATTTATTTAAATGGAAGCTGTTTGTTTGCAGAGAGTAATTAAAAATGGTATAGAGTTATTTAATTAATATTTAATACTGCACAAGGGTGTCGAGATTCCTACTGTCTACTATAACAAAAAGTCAAAATTATTTGGCAAAAATATTGTACAATTGAGACAACAAAAATACAATATAAATTTAAATGTTGTTAAAATATCACATAGCCCTTCAAAGGGTATATAATGTGGAACATCGTTCGTCTATTTGACTTCAAATTAAAATATTGAAATAAAGGCAACATTTGAAGAAGTCAACTTCTTTTTAACAAATTCTCTAGGGGTCTAATTTGACTTACTAGGCCAAATTTCAGCGAAATTGGGTAAATAATACCCCATTTATGGACGATAGACCTTCCATTAGGAGATCCTGTTCATATCAGAGATGGCCAACATCAAACTACCGCTGCCTATGCCCGCGATTTTAGGAAGACCAAACAGTAGCATACGTACACAGAAAAAAACTAAAAATCGGTTTCAATCACAAAATCAATTGATCCAATTGATTTTTTAATTGAAATTGCTTCAATAATGAAAATGGTAATATCGATCGCAGTTTTTGAAAAATGTGATTGAAAAAATTTCCAATTAAAAATTGCATCCTAAGTGGAATGCTCATGGGCAGAATTTGCAAATTTTTTGCAATTAAAAAAAATAAATGAACATTTTTGAAATTTCCGATTAATTTTTTAATTGTATCAATTAAAAATTTAGTTGAAAATATTCAAATATTAAAATTTTTGCGAAAAGGGCAATTAAAATATTGCATATTTAATTACAAAATAATTGAAAATTTTCGAAATTTCCGATTAATTTTTAATTGATCCAATTAAGCTAATGGCTGAATTTCTTTGTTTTAATTTTCAATTAATTTTTTAATTTATCCAATTAAAAACGATTGAAATTGTCGAAATATCCAAATAATTGTTTAATTGGATCAATTAAAAATTTAATAGGATCAGTTAACAATTTAATTGGATCAATTAAAAATTGAATTGGATCAATTAAAAATGTAATTGAAAATATTCAAATATTAAAATTTTTGCGAAAAGCGCGCTGTATAGGGCTTACCTTCGATTTCGATGCAACATGGTTCACATATGTAAAAATCCTGCAACACTAGTTTGAGGTTTATGTTTGGATCCATGACCACTCCTTTAAAAAACAAAACATCTGTAGAGGTTTTTTCCAAAAATGAAACGGAAAATATTGTTTTCCAAATTATAAAAGAAAGAGTAGCGAGGCAGTAACTTTATGAATTACATGCATTGGGAAAGTAAACCCAACAGAAAGAAGCCTTTATGCCATTAATCATTAATAAGATTAGAATTGCATCTGGAAATTTAAAAAGGTGGTTGAAAGACTATTTTTTCCCAAATCGGGGCTCCACAAAAAGAGTATCGAAGATAAAACATAACCTGAAAATGGGAATTGTAGTAACATGAACCTATATCTCCAATAACAGAATTATATACAGTATTATTGTAGAAGACTTATATTCGCAGGGTCAATAGAAGAAGATGGCTATCAAAGGATAATTTTGTAAAAAAGTTTTTGATTTGAAAGGGTGTCAGTAACTTTTTCCAAACTATGAGAAGTTTAACAGATTTTTTATATTAACGCATGTCTTTTCAACAAAAGGCGCATCATATACGATTTGTTAATGGTTAGGACTATATCAAAGTAAACCTCCTATACCATAGAAGAACTTTGCATCGTCAAAGTACAGGGTGGCTGATGAAAGCCGCTACCAAAAAAAAATGTAATAACTTTTTTTCTATTTAATAATAATAATTTAATAATTAATTTAATTAATTAATTAATTAATTTAATTAATAATAATTTAATAATTAATTTAATAATTTAATTTAACATGAATAAAAGAAAAATGTATTCCATACACCGAAAAAAAAATGTAGCAATATTCATCATTGTAGCAATATTCATCAGCCACCCTGTATATGAGAAGAATTTAGAATTTTGTCACTGCGGGTACAAGGTCAAGTTATTTTTAATCTGCAAGAGCTCTAAAGGCTCTATTAACCTAATTATATGCTATTATGATACCATTCTTGAGCCTACAAATATGAATGGGAATAAGTTGAAGCTTTGAGACCAACCGAAATGAGGTTGGATAATGGCACATGCTAAAAATATTAAAGAACTTACCGCTTGACTTAAAGTTCTCATTGATCATTCTTGAGCCTAATAATATGAACCAAAATTAGGAGAAATGTTAAGATCAACCTAAGTTTGATAAGGGGACAAGCTAAAAATATAAAGGGACTCGCCGTTTAACTTAAAGGCCTCATTGTGAAACAGTGGAACAATTTTATGTTTTTGGTCTGGAAGGTTTGAAATTCTAAGTCAGATAACTGGTATTACTTTAGTGGAGTAAACACCAAAAGGGTTTAGAGTTCTCGGGGCAAACTTTTTTAGGCCCCTTGAAATATGGTCTAAATAGAAGAAGGGGTTCTCGTGTTTTGCAGTTTATTCGAGTTATATTGGTGATGAGTAGACCGATTTGTGCTTGTTCCTTAAAAGTGATTCCAAAACATGAACCACATGTTTGTATTTGGGGTCAAGCTCCTAGTTGGCACGCCCTCCCCTCAAATATAGGCCAGCCAGTGCAATATGGGACTTTAATGAAAGGTATATAGCAGCATAGAAGAATTTTTTGTAAGAATATGGGACCGAGTGTCTCACACCTCAGTTTGACTGCAATATGCTGTTATAGGTGGTAGAAAGTTTTAGCTCATGGGTGACTTAAATGAGTTGCAAAAATCGACATTTGTCAACATTTATTGATTGTGATAACAATTATAATTGTTTGCATTCAAAAAATCTTGCAAGTACTTTATCTTCTCTTGTGTACAACTTCAAAGCTGAATCTAAGCATTATAGTTGAAGAGACACTGATGATCCACAATGCAGTAAAAGCTTAAGAAGTTTCAACACCTTTCTTAAGATGACTCTAAGCCATTAGTGTACCATCAAGTATGGTTATAGAGACAGATGATGTGCATACCAGTAAAGGTTTAAGAGCAGAAGTATTGAAAAATCTTCAAAATAGTTTTGAACAGGATTTATTAACCTTTATAGAAACAGCTACAGCGTGACTGTAGAGATATACGTTATTTCAGAAACAAATTTTGGAAATCTGACCACAAATGAAGATTTGTCAGCTCGAACAAGTTTCAGAAATGCCGTGTTGACCAACTTTAGGGGCCTGCCAAGAGGCGCCGCACCACCAAGGGTCTTAAAATTTTGGATATGATCTCGTTAACATCTCACAAGATAAAAACATGAGAGAAATCGCCGCTTAACTTAGGGCCTGTTTCACTAAGTTAATTGCTACCATTCACTCGCACGCTATCAGACAAACAGGAGATTTGCGTTCCAATAAGAAGCAGAAAAATGACAATTTGGGTGAGTGATTTGTTTTAAATGTTTTTGGGATTTTCTCCTTACTCTTGCTATAAATTACTCTTTATTACAAACGCAGAAATTAACTTAATGAAGCCTTAAAATCCTATTTCACTTTGATAGTTCTATAGGGCAAACATCTGTCAAATAAACCAATTTCAAATCGACATTAAGTTCTGTGAATACTGGTGTAAATGTAAACAACTTTTAAAATATTTCAAATGTTCAATAGTTTTGTTGTTCATATTTGATAAATTTTTTTTAATATTTTTTAATTCCTCACTGATTTATCAATGGCCATTATTTGTTAATATGCAGTTTTCATGTGTATATAAGAAATTGAACGTTTTTTGATTTTCGTTTGGTGTTACATTATTTTTTGTTTGTTTTTACAATAATATTGTGGTTGTTTTTATTATAAATATTTACTTTGTTTCCATTTGATGTTGTTGGTTTTGTATGTTGAGTTCATTTGTTGTTGTTTGTTTGTTTGGTTTATTTATAGACGTCACAAAAATTATTTTCCACTTTGACATTTCGCAACGGTATTCATAATAATAATCAAATATAGTTGTTTTTGTTCTCGGTATAATTTCTTTTATGGTGTTTATGTTTTTTTTTTCTTTACTTTTCCTTTTTTTTGATTTTTGCTAAATTTTAATGGGTTTTTTTGTTTTAACAAAAATTAAAAAATTTAAATAAACTAAAAGATAATAAAATAGTAAAAATTAGAGAAGAATGGAAATTTGTGGAAATCTTTATCATATGGAAAAAAGATTTGAATTTGTAATACAAATGAAATTGAGGTTAAAATGAATTTTTTTTTCAATGAATTTTAGCAGTAAATAGCAGGGATGGAAAATATTAATTTTGAAATGGTACTAAAAAGGTACTTTTGGGGCCGAAAGAGTACTTTATGTGTTGTACAAAGATTTCAAAAATCTCAATTTTTGTTTGCCTGTTAGGGTAAAACCATGCTTCTCTGTCGAGACTAGCTTGAAGATCAAACATTTCTATGGAAAGGAAAATGAAGCGATTATAGAAATTAAAAATATTTCTTTGGAAATCTACCTTACGGACTACACAGCACAACAGAGGTGTTGTAAATATATTCCAAGTTATGATGATGGTAATGGTAAAGGAAACCCACCAAAGAGTTCTCAGGATAAGCAATTTTAGCCTCTTTATATTCAACCCTAACCGAAGACAAAGCATTCCCATCTTTCGCGATATATTCGAAATTACATCAGCGATGGAATTGTTGAAGGTGCCTTATCATTGAACTTAAACTTGAATAGGACAGTACTCATTGAAATGTGAGAAGTTTTCTCTCTGTTCCTTAATGGAATATTCATTGGCAAATACGTTGATAGTTACCCAACAACACAAGTTCCGATCCAAGTACGTAGGGGGAACGCCCGACTCCAAACAAACATATAAAATGATCGGTACTACAGAGACCTACATTTTGGAAGTATACCACGAATTTCATGTAGAAATTGGGAGACAAGTGTCAGGGCCGTCGCTAATCTCCTAAATCATTCTAGAGGCACAATTAGTCAAATAAGGGGACAAAAATAAACTTATATTACCCCTTACAATTCCCAAACGGTCCGCATAAAGCAAATTCGATAGCCGTTATCGACTAACTAGTGAATATCTTTATTTTATCGTGGCTCGTTTCGTAAATTGAGAAATCTCGTCTGTTCGAAAAATTCGTAGTGCTTGAAAAGGTTCTAAATCGGTCGCGGGGGTACTGCGGTACTCCTCGGGTGGAAAAAGTACTGAAAAAAGTACTAATGTACTGACTATTCGTAGCAATTTTATGGTTTTTGAAAGATTTTCAAGGACAGCATTTGGCTCCTCGGCATCCTTTACTTTATTTTGCACTCTTAACGAATATACAAAAACGACAAGAAGTAAATAAATTGTGAGTTATTAACTTGGTATTTATTTGTTGGAAAAACCTACTAAAAATTGAGGTCAACTTACCAACCTACCAAGAGAATAAAAACCTACTAATTTTGGTAGGAACCTAGCTAAAACGGCAGCACTGATCATAATGTGTATGTGTTGAATGAAGCAAATAACGATATATCGTTTGCTGCTAATCTTTAGTTTTGCCCTTTACTATTTTCCGCACAAATCTTTCATTCAACATCTGTCAATTAATGATTTTTCCTTTTTACTATTTTCCTCAAAAATTTTTAATTTACATTTATCAAGCAATGATTATAAATTTCTATTAGGACCATTCATCAGATGACCCCATACATCAGAAAAATTGGAATGGCTTTGATTTTTTTGTCACGATCATCATTCATGATGTACATATGATACATATATATTTATT
This sequence comes from Stomoxys calcitrans, assembly GCF_963082655.1. NCBI lineage: Eukaryota > Metazoa > Arthropoda > Insecta > Diptera > Muscidae > Stomoxys > Stomoxys calcitrans. The sequence continues at coordinate 4,979,674 of NC_081555.1, read as the reverse complement.
TAGAGTTTTAAATATAATATGTGTAACCAAGATGTACCATGTAAATTGCTCATTAAGAGTATATAATGTTGACCGTGAGAGCCGCCTTAGTTTAAACCTACAGAATTGGAGGCAATATCCTTTGAATATCCAGCAGAAACGTAAAATGACCCAAAACAAAAGATTTACATTCATACTAATGGGCAAATGACATGATACATCATAATGTGTAAATGTTGAACGAGGCAAGACGAGACAACGTTTACTTCTTGTCTTTGCTTTTCTTTCCTTACTATTTTTGGTACACATCTTGTCATTGAACATTTATTGATTAATGATTATGAATTTACGTTTAAACCATACATCAGATGACATCAAACCAGTTTAAATGGCTTTGATTTTTAAACATTATCATCAATCATGATTTACTTGTCATGCATATACCTTCATTTTCAACAATACGTTTTTAAAGATGTATGGCCAAGAGTTTACTTCTTGTCTTTACTTTTCTTTCTTTACTATTTTTCGTACACATCTAGTCTTTCAAAATTTGTTAATTAATGATTATGAATTTCCGTTGAAACCATCAGATGTCATCAAACCAGTTAAAAATGGATTTTTAAACGTTATCATCTATCATGATGTACTTATCATGCATATATCTTAATTTTCAACAATACATTTTCAAAGATGTATGGCCAAAATGTACCGTGTAAATCAAAGTTTTTAACCTTTCTTTTTAAATTATCAAAAGTTATGCTAAATCTTTTAAAATTTTATAAAGTTATCCTCAAGTGGTTTTCATATTATTTTCCATTCAAATCTTTTGTTCTATGATAAAGACTTCCAATGGCTTTTTACCATACTTTCTCAAAAAAAAAACTAAAACAAAAATAAAATTAAAATAAAACAAAAAATATTTATAATTATAATACATAGTAATCTATATATAAACAATACTATTAGGAGACTAAGCAAATGGCAACATTTAACTTAAGAGTAACATCAGATCCATCGGAATAATGGCGGGGGTGTAACATACACAATGGATGTACATTAATTAAGAGGGAAGAAATTGTTTTAGCTTTGTCCATTATTGCCAGAGTTACTAACAATCTCACTCCTTATGAAAGACATTACAAGTGAGTGAGTTTGTGTAGCAAACAGTTTAAGAGAGAGTGAAAACGATTCCGTTATTAATAAAGAGAGCGAGAGATGGAGTCACATATATATATATATATATATTTCTCACAATCTTTTAATTTTCTATTTATATCTCTTGTATGTGTTTGTTGTTGTGTGTTTAAGTAGAACATGTATATTTTGTGTGTTGTTTTTGTAGATTTTCCACTGTTGTCAATTGATAGGTGGGCATGTAAGGTGTGTTAGTCAGTTAGTTGTGGTTGGAATAATTTAATTGAATTTGAGCATGATAGGTGGGAGGGGGACAAGAGGAATTATGATAATGATTCATACAAGTTAATGAGATGTGACATGAGTGTATGCGTGTGTAGGGTGATTAAATTTTTTTTCTTAATAAATTGTCACAATTGAAACTCCACTACAACAACAATTGGTTGTCCTTACATTATTACAAAAACAACAAATAAAATTTTACATAACACTTAGAGAGAGATAGTTGTTACTAGAGAGTCATCGAGATCGATAGACAGATAGTTTAATATAGAGATAGAGAGAGAGAGAGAAATACATACATTGTAGTAGTAATAGTAGTAGGATGTTAACCAATTAAAAACAAACACTCTAAATTACACTTAAATACGTTTTCAATGTTCACAGCTCTGGGTGGCTCTGTGTTTTTCGAATTGCCTTCTAAAACTTCTAACTACACATTATCGGCGTTTAGTGTCGGCGTCAGCATCGTTGTCGTCTACGCCGTTACCTCTTCTTCGTTAAGCGAGAGAGTGAGATAGTGAGCGAGGACATGGGATAAACTAAGTTTGCATTACAGCCAATTCATCATTTTGTTTTAACATAAAAGCCACAAATCATTCATCCGTTTTGTTTCAAATTACCTATTATTATTATGAGGAAACCGCTCCTGTTTGCCGCCACCACTTTGGTTACCTTTTACCAGTCACCAACCAAGCCAGATCTATGCAAGGGTAAACGTCGTGTGTGTGTCCGTGTGCAGCCGCTAATTGTAGAATGAATATCATTCCCTAGACGACTGCGGGCACAGCTACTCTGTTGCTGTATCAATCAGCAGCTTTCAGTGTTCACCACGTGGCCACATAGATGGTTTGCACCCGTTTCGGTGTTGGTGACCCCTCGGTAGTGGGGCTAAATTTTTATGACGTCTCTAAAAATCATACTTTGAACGTTTTTTCGCGACGTTGTTGCTGTCGCTGCTGCTGTTGTTGGTGCTGCTGCTGCTGCTGGTGGTGGTTGTGATGACCCAGGCCCCCGTTACCCATGTTGGCCGAATAGCCATGGCCCATCATGGCGGTATCGTCGCACGCATAACTGGCAATGCGATGGTCGCTACGACTGCGTTCGCGATCATGAGTCCTTTCGCCGCGGTGGTGTTCGCCGCTCATCACGCCGCCATTGCGATTCAGTTTCAGATTGTTGGCCTGTTGTGATTGTGATCGTCGATTTCCCAGCCTTTTCAGCTCGTACTCTCTGGCATCGGCTACATCGAAGGTGGCCGACCTTTGTTGGTACTTGGTTGTTGTTGAGCTGGAGGTGGTGGACACATGTGTTTGCCTTGAGGACTGCTGGTGATGGCCACCTTGGGGCTCATACGCCCCCGGACAATACTCATCGTATTCATGCTCATCACATTTGTTGGCGTTGTAGGGAGGCGCCGGTACAGCCGATTCACGGGGTTCCCTTCCGCTGGAGGAGGAACGTTGATGCTTCTTGGGCGGTAGTGGGATGGGGGCGGCACATGAGTTATTTGCCAACGCTACGGTAGAGGCGGTGGATGTTGTGGTGCACTTTGAGCGCCTCACAACATCTACACCCCCACCGCAGCAGGCGCATTCCTACAATTCCGTAACGGAATACATGTCATTGTTGGCCTGGGTGCCACCCCGCTTCAGAGAGCGATAATACATTTGTTGCTGGTGCTGGGCCTCGGCGAGTAGTTGCTGCTGGTGCTGCTTGGACATCAGCGTGGAATGATGGAAGTTGTTGTTGGGGGTGGTGGCTGCGCCATGTCTTTGGTGGTAGCTGGGCATTTGTGTGGTGTCATAAGAATGTTGCTTCTTACCCGAGGGGGCGTGTGAGTCCATGTAGGCTGCATTGGAGCGAGCGTTATCCAATGTTTCCGAACGCCTGGGACGCTCGTGTTTTTCTCGATCGCGATCACGTTCCCGATCTCTTTGTCTTTCCCGCTCTCGTTCGCGATCTCTTTCCTGCTCATAAGTATTGACGGCGGTGGCTGTCTGTTGGTGTCTTAGGCTGCTCGATTTGGGAGGCAATGTCTGCATGTTTGAGTTGTGTTCACGGGATTTGTGGCGATTTTTGGGAGGCAAACTGGGAGGCTGAAGTTGCATTTGTTGCTGGGCCTGTTGGTGCTGCTGCTGGGTTTGCTGCAATTGCAACTTGCTTTGTTGTGGCCTCTGCAGAGAGCGATACTGATTCAAGTTGGCCGCACACAAAGGCTGTGGTGAAATTTTCGATGGGGGCTGTGGAGTTTGTGTCGGTATATCGGGTAGGGGCTGATTAACAATCGAATTGGGGTTTAAGGATCGTGGCAATGGCACTAGGGGCGCTGGAGCACTGACAACTGTTGGTGTGGTCGAGGGTTGTGGTGGCAAAGGTCTGGATACAACGGAGGGAATGGTTTGGGTAGGCGGTAGTGGTGATGGGGCTTCATGTTGTATTTGTAGCTGTTGTTGTTGTTGTTGTTTCTGCTGCTGCTGTTGTAGTTGAAGCTGCTGCTGCTGTTGTTGTTGGTAAGTTGAGCTTTCGATGCTGTAAACGGCAGACGGTGGCAATATGTGTGTGGTCGGTGGATGATGCTGCACTGGCAATGGTCTCTGTTGCACTGTGGGCGTTGCTGGCACCGGTTGGATCTCCTGCAGCTGATATTGCTGCTGTTGCATTGATTGTTGCTGCTGCTGTTGTTGTTGTTGATGTTGTTGCTGCTGCTGAAGTTGCAACTGCAACTGCAGCTCTTTGGCATATGAACTTCCCACTCCTGTGGTACCGGGTATCTCAGTGAACGTATTTTTGGGCTTAGGCGGTGGCAAAGGTGGCGGTGGTGGCTGAGCCGCTTGACTAGGCACAATAACATCTGTGGCACTCACATTGTACGACTGCGGTATGCAATCCGGCTGTGGGCAGTAGTCCTTGGAAACAGTCGCTATCGAAGGGACCTTGGCACTGCGTAAATTCGGCGAAGGACTGGTGCCTCTTAGCGAGCCACCATAGCGTACACCATGGGGCCTACCCAAGGTGGCACACTTGTTTGCTGTGGCTGCTGCCAGAACATTCAAATTATTATTGCCCCTCACCGCCTTGGGACCAATGCTTATATACTTGGGATCAAAGCGATTGAAGCTGTTATTCGTTACATCGCGCGGATCCTTGTCATCGTCCAGATCCAGGCCATTGCCAGTGGAGCGACACACTGTATTCGTGGTCTGTGCCGACAGCACCGATCGCAAAGAAGAGCCTGCCGAACGCGGTAGAGTCGCCGAGGCGAACATGCTTTTTATAGAATTTCTTCCCATCCCATTGATGGTGGATGTGGTGATGCTGTTAAGTCGAATGCTGCTATTGCCTGCATTAGAGCAGGCAAGCGAATCTCAGTAAAAGTCGTTAGCTTCCAAAGTCTTACACTGTTTGCTGAGAGTGGCGTATTTGCCATTATTGGGTCCGGCCATATAGCTCGATTGTGATGGCAGGCGGCCCAGGGTCTGATGGCCGGAGGAGGACCTGCGGGGGAAGAAGAAGAGCAAAACAGAAGGGGGTTACTAATACAGCCAGACCATGATAGCAGCAGGTGTGGGATGTCGTATGATATGGATTTGACTAAAGCTCTAGAACTTCGTGAGGCCCTACACCTGATAATGGGTCGCGGCCCTCAACCTAGCGATGGTGAATTGGTGAAAGGAAATAAAAACCAAAATGAAAATAAAATCAAGTGCCAAAAGCATTTATTCTATAAAAAAAATACACACTACGCTACTCTTATTTAATGAACAGGAAAAAGGAAACAAAAAAAAAATGATGGAACAATTAAAACGGATTCAAAATCATTTAAAACTTAAATCGTAGACAAATATGGGTCAGGTGGGCTAGGTGGTATGTGGTAGGTGGCGGTGGGTGGGTAGGAGTCGATGATGGCCGTGATAGTGATGGAGTAGTCTTGTGCGTATGCCCTGCCCGTTGTATATGGAGCACTTGGTGGTGGGAGTGTGGATGGCAGTAGATCGCTTGTTTGGTGGATATGTTAACATCATCGAAATGTGGGCAAACATTTGTAATTCCATATTTGCTACCACCTTTGCTTTTGTTTTGTGTATGAGTGTGTGTTTGTTTGTAAATTGGGGTAGTGGGTGTGAGTGCGCACATGTGTTTTCATTTATTGCTTGAATACAATTGTGTGCGTGTGGGTGTGCATGTGTTTGTTGTGAGTAGTCTGTGTGATTAATGGGGTGCTATTGGCGGCCTTTGGCTGATGCTGCTGCTGCTGCTACAGTAGTATGACAGAAAAATGAAAATGATGGGGTTACCAATGAAAGTGTGCCTCCTGGTGGTTAAATAAATATTTATCAACCTGCTTGCAAAAATTTTATTTGCATACAATATATTATTTGGTACAAATGAATACAGAATACAATCATGCATGCGCGCCTACCATATTGTGTCACAATCCCATTTGGGTACTGTACCCATAGACCCATGCCTAACACACACACACACAGACATTTACACAAAACATACAAATTTATCAAAGCAAATAAAAATTTAATTGAGCATAAATGGAAAATAAAATGCAATAGAGTTGAAATATTTATATTCGAAAATCTAAATCGATGGTTAACTAAAGGGGGAGGCCATAGTAGCGCAGGGGTTAGCATGTCCGTCTATGACGCTAAACGCCAGGGATCGAATGCCGGCGAGAACGTCTGAAAAAATTTTCAGCGGTGGTTATGCCCTCCTAATGCTGGCGACATTTGTGAGGTATTATGCTATGTTGAAACTTCTCCCTAAAGAGGTGTCGCACTGCGGCACTTCGTTCGGACTCGGCTGTAAAAAGGAGGCCCCTTATTATTGAGCTTAAAATTTGAGTTGGACAGCACTCAGAAATATGTGAGGAGTTTTCCCCAGTTTTTTAGTGGAGTATTCATGCATTTGCAAAGGAGGAAAGAGATATAAGATGGAGAAGGCCATTAATTGGGCGATGCCGACTATGCAAGTCGGTGCTTACTTTGCGATATACGGTTTCATAAGTGTAAAACTTTAAAAAATATATATGGGAGTTTTACGGTGGTGTTCAGTAAATAACATTTTGTCAGAAAAACATTGTATTTTATTTTATTTTATTTTGTTTTTTTATTTTATTTAATTTTTTTATTTTGTTTTCTTTATTTTTTTATTTTATTTTTTGTATTTTATTTAATTTTATTTTTGTATTTTATTTTATTTTTTTTTTATTTTACTTTAATTCATTTTATTTTATATTTATTTTTCTTTATTTTTTTTGTTTTATTTTTTTTATTTTATTCTTTTTATTTTTTTTTTATTTATTTTTCATTATTATTTTCTATTTTATTTTTATTTATTTTATTTTTTTTTTATTTGATTTTATTTCATTTTATTTTATTTTTTTAGTTTATTTTATTCTATTTTATTTTAATTTTTTTATTTTATTTTAATTTATTTTATTTTAATTTATTTTATTTTAATTTTTTTTTATTTTATTTTATTTTATTTTATTTTATTTTATTTTATTTTATTTTATTTTATTTTATTTTATTTTATTTTATTTTATTTTATTTTATTTTATTTTATTTTATTTTATTTTATTTTATTTTATTTTATTTTATTTTATTTTATTTTATTTTATTTTATTTTATTTCATTTTATTTTATTTTATTTTATTTTATTTTATTTTATTTTCTCTTATTTTCTTTTATTTTGTTTTATTTTATTTTAATTTATTTTATTCAAACAGCGTAGAGCTTGTAAACATTTTGGCTATTACCGACCAACACCAAGTTTTTAGACCCATAGAAAACTCTTAAAGGATTGGGTGCAATCTCACAATCTTTTGCAAAAGTTCATTTGTCGTCTGGCTTTGTTTCAATTTGTTTTTGTTCGCAACTTTATTTAGTAAATTATTTTTGTACCATGAATCTATTAAAAAGATTTTCTGACCACTCACCCCCCCCCCAGCCCAAGCGAACCTTCTCAAGGAACCCAAATTATTTCTTCACTGATTGCATTTCATGCAGTACAAAGCTTGCTTCCACCACGGCGATCATTGATCCATCCCAGGTGATCCTTGCGTGGGCCTATCAAATCTCGTTAAAATTGCTCAACGAAATTATTTTCATAATTTTCCATCAGACCTTGGCCTTAACTCTCTACAAGCAGGTTAACGGTTCAAAAGTTCTCACACATCACCCTTAAACCTATCAGGATTCGTGATAAAGGTTAATGAAAATATTACTAGCTGCATATGCTCTACTACAACTAAGAGATTATATCCTTTTTTGTATTTTTTTTCTGTTTAAATGTTTGTAATTACTTGTCCTTTTGCAACCTTATTGTTTGTGTATGTAAATTAAGTAAACACGCCGAACGTCGAAAAACACGACGTCAGAGAGAAAAAGTTGTAATAAAATCCAAATAAAATTAAAAAAAAATGAAAAGAAAACTTAATAAAAGCCATGCCTTGTGCCATGCACCACAACATCATAGTGAGGGGGCGGAGAGGGCGATGGTTTGCCACCAATACCCGTTCCGCCACCATGTATAGTGTTAGTTTTTTGATGATGGTTGTATGATGCGAACCCTGATCTCAATCCATTGGCGGTGCCATTGCTGCGTGTGCCCAGGGTGCCGCTTGAGCCAACACCCATGCCATGGGCTTGCTGATGGTGCAGTAACGTTCGATTAAGGGTGCCACTGTGATGGGTAGGTGCTGTGGGTGAGATATTGGCACTTGGTGCATTCGAAGGGAATAGGGGGGCGGTTTCCGATTTATCGGCATCCAAAGAAGGCCTGTAGGTGAAACAACCAAAAGTTTAGAACGGTAATTAAAAATCATTTTCAGTAAAACCAACCTTCGCTTGCTTAAATAAATCCAGGCATGTGAGTCAGCATACACCAATATGGTGAATAAAAATGAGGTAAGCAAACCAGCCACCATCATAAGACTCAAGCCCAAAAGACCACCACCGCAAAGGCCCTTTAAGGCCTCTGAATAGTGGCGATCTATGGCTCTTCTATCCAAGGTGGCTGATAAGACGGTGAGATTGCGTTTGGTTTCCTCCAAATCACTATCCATGGCTTGTAAGGTTTTGTGGACATCAATGCGGGGATAGGTCTCTTGGCTCATTCTAAAAAGGAAAAGGGAAAGACAAATTTTGAGAAAATTAAAGAAAGCATATGAAAAGAATCGTTTACAAAAACTCCATATTTAAATCACTTAAATGTTCACACTCAGTTGGTTCGCCAGTTCTCTTCAAAATCAGCTGATATCGACAAAGCGAGTGAGAACATTTTAGTCGTTTTGGCCAGCCTTTGCTTTACAATCAAGGTTTTTTTTTCTTTCGGTGTATAAATTCATGAAGTTTGTAATTATCAATCGGACTATAACTTGATATAGCTCTAATAGCATAACAGTTGTTATTCATTATTCTTTGTTTGCCTAAAAAGAGATGCCGCGCAAAGAACTCGACAAATGCGGCCCATGGTGGAGGTTATATAAGATTGGACCAAGCGAGTATGAACATTTTAGTCGTTTGGCCAGCCTTTTGCTTTACAATCAAGGTTTTTTTCTTTCTGTGTATAAATTCATAAAGTTAGTGATAATCAAACTGGCGCCCGACGTGGTTAATATTAACTATTGTGATTTTAATTTATTGAGATGAATATATTAAAGCCTTTAACTTATTTCATGGCAAGGCTTTTTAAGGATGTTGTTTTTTGCCAGTTGTCACAAACTGGCGCCCGACGTAAGTGCAACTGTTCTCAAACTTCTTTCAATATCGTGTAAACCATTAACCTTATGTCCCCCATTTCTTTTGCAAAAGTCTCTTTAAGTTTTTCCAACATTGTACTTACCTATGTATTAAAGACACAGATTCACGGGCACGCTCCACCAGATCACGAGATTCATTCAGGCGTAAGATGAAACGGTTACGCAAAGTTCCACAATTCAAGAAGTAGACATAGGGGCTTCGCTGCAAAGAAAAAAAAAAAAACAATAAATAAAAAATCACTGAAGTAAACTTTGTGCCAGTTTTCTTTGTTCTTTTCAATTTTGGTTTTTCAAGAACTAAAGAATAAATCTTCTACACAAATGCTTGCCAATGTAAATTTGCCAACAAATTTTGTTACCCAATCCCTTGTGGCCAAAACATTTAATACCAACGAGGACAATGCCCATTATCAGCAGTCCCATCACATGGTGGCCAACTGTCTATGAAATGGACGCATACGAAATTACTTGTGGCTGCACAACCAACAACCACACTGAACAAAAATGGTAGTTTCGCAGCTTAGTTACCAACAAACTGCAAACCCCTAACGCTAAACTTTTGAACAACATTTGTGCAATTTACAGCATGTTGGTTATGTTTATTGGCCATAAGCCAGGCCAGCACGACAAATGCCATTTAAAACAACTACAACAGAAAAAACGAACCAATTCGCTGCTGTGTGTTCTCCTTCTGTCAGTTTCGATTATGGAATGTTAGTGGGATAGAATAGTTTTAACAATACATTTGAGATGGCTGAGGCAAAATGTTCAAATGTCCTTGTAAAAGTCAACTTGAATTAGAGGAGATTGGAAAAGTTTCAGTTTTGAATTTTCCCCCCCCCGATATTAATTACCCAACACTAAGGGAATGGCTTTTTAAAAATCTTGCCTGAAGGTGTGAGAAATTTGTGCTGCAGTTTTAAAGTGCATTTAATGCTTTAGTAATACTTTTTGTGGTTTGAAATTGTGATGACATTTGGAATGTGTTCGTTTCATAAGAGGTGAGAAGCAAATATTTTAAGCTTTGTCCAACACTCTTCCTAGAATTACAAAACTACAAAAGAAAACATGGTTTCTTTGTAGTTTTTAGCTTTAAGCAATGTTGACCCATGTTGGGCGCCATTATTTTTTATTTTCTGTTTCCTCAAATGATGTATGGAAAAATATGTCCTCTGACGAAACCAAATTATTTCCACAGCCACTTTTATTAGGTTTAGTGTTTTTCAAATAGTGAAAAAAATTTCTCACAATATCAATTGAATGCTGCCCGATTTAAATTTAAGCTCTATGATAAGGGGACCTCTTGTTTTATGCCGAGACTGAATGGCTTGTCACTTAAAAGTGACACCTCATTGTTGAGAAGTTGCACATGGATGAAATACTCACAAATGTTGCCAGCATTTGGTAGGAAGATAGCCACCGCTGAAAAATGTTTTAAGGTGATCTTGCCGGTGGAAATTGAACCACGGGCGCTTGGATGCGATAGGCGGGCATGATAACCTATGAACCACCAAAGTATGAGCGCCATCTCAGAGTCCTTTTCGTTGTGAAAGCAGTTATAAACCTTCATGCTAAAAACTAATTTGGCAAATAATGATTTCTGGGCTAAACTTGTAGGGACCCATGTTGGGCGCCATCTCTACTAAAAATGTCAATACTCACTGTACTAAAAATGTCAATACTCACATATACGATTTGTGATATCTTTTTAGAAGGGCATGTGCATACTTTCACATAAAACATTTATTTCTTTGTAGTTGTTTTTTTATTTGCATGGGAAAGATGCCCCTTGTTGGGCGCCAATGTATAAAAAATGTGTTTTTTTTGGTTTCTTCTTTAATACTTGTTTAGGAGTTAAAATAGTGTGAAGCGATTTTTTCATTTTTATAAAATGTTGAATATTTTGAGCTTTTTTCTTGGAAAATATCTCAATAAGACAAAACTTTAAGGTGTTGCAAACATTTTTAAGTTTGGAAAAAATTTAAAAAATGTTCATCGAAATTTTATAAATTTTTTAATTATGATTTCTAATCTAATTTCTAACTCGTTTTATTATCAGAAGACATATTTCGTTTCTTGATTAGACGCATATTCAAGCAGTTACAGGCATTACAAGGTTTGAAACCAACATTTCGAATATTTCATGAGTTTTAATAAAAAATAAGAATTTTCATAGTTTTATACTTACCATGCCCACTTGTCGGCACATATACTCATGGGGACGCATGCAAAAATCACCTGCTGCCACCGATGAGGCCAGATAGACACCAGCCAGTAACCAACAGATAATAATGCAAAATAGTCCAGACACACTGAAGAAGATCAAGGCACAGCGTGAACGTCGGGCCACACCAATTACCAAGACCGTACATAGTAACAGTAATATTGTTAGGAAACCCAAAGTGGCAGGCCATCGTATCGATTCATAGAGTTCACCCAGCTAAATGTAAATAAAGACATAAATAAAAAGGTTACCATTTTAAAGAGAGCTTTCCACATCATAAGGAGCAAACTGCAAAAACCCTTCTTGCTACTACTTACATGCAATAGACCCATGAGTGATGTATCATTTTCACTGCCTTTGGTTTTCATAAAATACAGCACCATATTATCCAGGCTGGTTACAGCGCGCGAAGTATTCTCCCTCACCAGGCCGCATGTTTCTATCAGCAGCATAACTGCCGTTTGATTATATTGGACCTTTTCTATTTGTGCCTCAAGTCGATGTTGAAGCATTTTCGTTTCGAGATCATTTTTAATCGCCTCAGTCTGAAAGTGTAGAGAAGGGAGGAAAAAAATGGATAATTATTTTTCTTAGTTTAATTAGTTTTAATAAATTTGTCGGCAAGCAAGTTTCATAATAAACATCTTCTTTGGAAGTTTATGGTTGTGGTGTGGTATTGGTGTGATATGGCGTATATGTTACATACAAAGTGTGTCCATGATACGCACGAAACAAGGGTATGCACATTAAGATGGGTATAGTTTAGCAGGGAGACGACGTAAACAAATTTTTACCAATTTTTTTATAACAATTTTCCAAAATATGTTTAGAATAAAAATCAAAATATTTATGGAAAATGTTAAAATATTTTCTTAAAAATTCTTATACAAAATTTTGTTTAAAAAATTGTTTTTTCAAAATTCTTTTAGAAGAATTTTGTTTGTTTTTTTGTTTCCTTAAAACATTTATATAAATATTAAAAAAAAATATTCTCTAAGAATGGATGAGTTTTTGATATACTCTATTCTTAAGTCTTTATTTCAGCTCGATATTGTCAAGATGTCAGATTTGGGGGTGTCTTTGGAAGTGAGGTGGTCCCCTAAACACTTGGCCCTGAAAAAATATCAGGCTCGTGCTCAAATACCATATATTTAAACCCCATATTGCCATTGGTTTAAGGGGAGTTTATGAAATAAGCCGTCCCCAAACTATTGGCCCCAAAATTTTTACTCTTTGGGGGTGTTTTGGAAAAGCGACCGTGCCCCAAATACGTGGTCCCACATTTGGACATCAGATTCGTTTTCTACTCTAAAATTCTTTTATTTGAGCCCCCAATTGACGTGGCCCGTAAATATGCCTGATTAGGGGTGTTTTGGGAATTGGGGTGGTCCCCCTAACACTTGGTCCGACAATTGGATATCAGATACGGTTTTTTATCCTAAACAATTTTCATTTGAGTCACATATTGTCGTGATTGGACTAAATACATATTTGGTAGGTTTTAGGGTGGGCGGCACCCCTAGATAATCCACTTGAAATTTGGATACCAAATTTTTATTTTTTTTAGGTTACTATAGAAAAACAAAACAACAAAAAACCCTTGACTTTGTATGTGATGTGAATTAAAATGGTCGAACAAAATATTTTTTTTGATATATTTGTACAAAATATTTATAAGCATTAATTTTGGTTATTTCATTGCCCAATCTAATATTTTAGGGTCGGTTTGTTTGTTCCTTAATAATTATCTGAAGTTTTAATAACGAAGTAGTATTAAAGTCATTGTTAAATGTAGGTAGGATACATAATTTCAAGTGATAATGGACAGTGAAGAGTAAATGTATGATTGCTGTAGAGATAAGGAAGTAGGAACAAAACTTTATCAAAAAAAAAAATTATATATAAAAGCATTTTAAAGAACTCATTTGACAACTTTAAATTTCAAATTTCAAAAGCTATTGGGCGCCACCTCTTTAACTCCTAAGGTGAAATAACTTTCACACTTTAAATTTGAAAAATCGATCAACACATTAGGCGCTTTAGTTATAGTATCCATCTTTAAAACTGTAACATTTAGGGCCTGTTTCATTTAGAGCTGAGTGACTTTCATGAGAAAGAATGGTAGTCACTCACTCTCCTTGTGAGTATGGGTTTCACAAGTTAGGATATAATTATTCGCATGGCCTTACGTATTGTGAGTGAGAGAAAATGTGGCCAGATATACTGTGTGAAAAAAAAAACAAGTAAAAGTGTGCTGGTTACAGTTGTTGAGGGTCATAACAGAACACTAAATGCAAAATCTTATCCAAATCGGATAAACATCACGGCTTGTTAGGGCTCAAGAAGTCAAATCGGGAGATCGGTTTATATGGGAGCTAAATCGTGTTTTTGGCCGATTTGAACCGTACTTGGCATAGTCGTTGGGACTCTAGAAGTCAAATCGGGAGATGGGTTTATATGGGAGCAATATCAGGTTCTTGACCGATTTGGACTGTACTTAACGCAGTTGTTGGAAGTCTTACCAGAACACTATGTGCAAAATTTCAGCAAAAACGAATGAAAAATGAGGCTTCCAGGGGCTCAAGAAGTCAAATCGGGAGATCGGTTTATATGGGAGCTATATTAGGTTCTTGACCGATTTGGACTGTACTAAGCGCAGTTGTTGGAAGTCATACCAGAACACTATGTGGAAAATTTCAAACAAATCGGACAAAAATTGCGGCTTCCGGTGGCTCAAGAAATCATATCGGGAGATCGGTTTATATGGGAGCTATATCAGGTTCTTGACCGATTTGGACTGTACTTAGCGCAGTTGTTGGAAGTCTTAACAGAACACTATTTGCAAAATTTCGGCAAAGTCGAATGAAAAATGAGGCTTTCAGGGGCTCAAAAAGTCAAATTGGGAGATCGGTTTATATGGGAGCTATATTAGGTTCTTGACCGATTTGGACTGTACTTAGCGCAGTTGTTGGAAGTCTTAACAGAACACTATGTGCAAAATTTCGGCAAAGTCGAATGAAAAATGAGGCTTCCAGGGGCTCAAAAAGTCAAATCGGGAGATGGGTTTATATGGGAGCTATATCAGGTTCTTGACCGATTTGGACTGTACTTAGCGCAGTTGTTGGAAGTCATACCAGAACACTATGTGGAAAATTTCAAACAAATCGGACGAAAATTGCGGCTTCCGGTGGCTCAAGAAATCATATCGGGAGATCGGTTTATATGGGAGCTATGTCCAAATCTGAACAACCGACCTACACTAATTAAAAGTATTTGTGCAAAATTTCAAGCGGTTAGCCTTACTCATTCGAAAGTTTGCGTGCTTTCGACAGACAGACGGACGGACATGGCTAGATCGACTCAATTTCAAGACGATCAAGAATATATATACTTTATGGGGTTCTAGATCTCTATTTCGAGGTGTTACAAACGGAATGACTAGATTTGTATTCCCCCATTCTATGGTGGTGGATATAAAAAGGAAATGCCTCGAAGTTATTTGCGAGACCGCAAATGTTCTCTTAATGCCCCAAAACCATTAGGTATAAAACTTATAGAACATTTTCAATAATCTTTTCACTAATGTTCAATAAATTTTTCACATTCTACTTTTTTTGGATCAAGGATGAATGATATTGATATTTAAATAAGCTCTTATTAATATTTCATTGAAATATGTTAATATTTTCTGATTTCTTCAGCTCTCGAAAGCCAAAATGCTAGTGAGCATATTTGCCTTTTTATAATTCACGCCAATACACCCATTGTGAAACCCGATTACAAAGCAAATTGCTTATGTCGTCTTTCGCATTGCCACTCACCCGATAAGTGGTTTTTCTGCTTCTTATTGGAACCCAAAATCAGCTGTTTGTCTAATGACGTGCGAGTGAATGAAAGCAATTGACTTAGTGAAACTTTTACTTTTCTTATATTTAAAATTTCCTATTTTCCACGTTGGGCGCCATTTGTTTAGCTGTCTATACATTCTGAATTATAATTATGTTTGCAACTCTAATAGTCTCCAATCCTTATTAAAGTCAAAATTTAAATCCTATCCTTAATCTCTTTATTTCTACTTATTCCCTCTTGTTTGCCACGTTGGGCGCCATTTGTATAACTGAAATTCTTTCTTTTAAGTAAAATTTCACTGCTTCTTTCATTTGCTGCATACTTTTTCGCATAATTGTCTTCTTTGTATAGCTTCCATATATTAGTTTTCATAATCCTCATTTCTTTGCAATGCCGCCTGTATGGGATGCTGTGACAGTGCCTTTAATAATTAAAGATTGAAGAGATTAAGTGCTTGTGAATGAAGGCAACAAAACTAATAAACGCTAAAATGTCATTAAGGAACTGTAATATGAAGTAATTTCCAGAGACGACGGAAACACTTAAATATCAATATTGAAGTAAAGTTCCTTAATTTTTCAGGCAAACAAATGAAGGTTGGCAAAGCTCATACAACCAAACACATATATTGACATATTTTAGTGAGGGTAATGGATGGCAAACTGGTTAAATTTTAAACATGGGCTGCTTTATGATTACATTTTGTTGGGCGGTGCCGCAGGAATTAGGGACAGCAAGCTAAACAAGTGTTTACTAAACAGATGCGAAAGAGCACATTAAAAAGGGGTTTGGCTTAGACAATGGAAATTGTGCAAACAGAATCAAAGAATTGCTCTACCATTGGGTAACTATGGGTAAAAATTAAGTTTTTTGAGTAAAGCCAAAATAAAAGTTAAGGATTATGAACCTCAAATGCAGCATATCGCTCTATTGAAAGACAGTAAAATTCTGACTTACTGAAAACTTATGACTTCAATGTAAGACAGTGAAGATGTCATAGCTGTAGACGAATACTGGAATATCCTATGCAAATCTTTTTATACCCTCCACCATAGGATGGGGGTATACGAATTTCGTTATTCTGTTTGTAACTACTCGAAATATTCGTCTGAGACCCCATAAAGTATATACAATATATTCTTGATCGTCGTGACATTTTATGTCGATCTAACCTTGTCCGTCCGTCTGTCCGTCCGCCTGTCTGTCGAAAGCACGCTAACTTTCGAAGGAGTAAAGCTAGCCGCTTGAACAAATATTTTGCGCAAATATTTTTATTAGTGTAGGTCTGTTGGGATTGTAAATGAGCCATGATCAACATGGACAGATATGTTTTGATATAGCTGCCATATAAACCGATCTTGGGTCTTGAGTTCTTGAGCCTCTAGAGGGCGCAATTCTCGTCCGATTTGACAGAAATTTTGCACGTGGTGTTTTGGTATCACTTCCAACAACTGCGCCAAGTATGGCTTAAATCGATCCATGTGTTAATATAGCTGCCATATAAACCGATCTTGTATCTTGACTTCTTGAGCCTCAGGAGGGCGCAACTATCGTCCGATTTGAATGAAAGTTTGCACGACGTGTTTTGTTATGATATCTAACAACTGGGCCAAGTATGGTTCAAATCAGTCCATAACCTGATACAGCTGCCATATAAACCGATCTTGGGTCTTGACTTCTTGAGCCTCTAGAGGGCGCAATTCTTATCCGATTGAAATTAAATTTTGCATGGCGTTTTTTGCTTTGACTTTCAACAACTGTGCTATGTTATGTTCAAATCGGTCAATTGCTGCCATATAAACCGATCTTGGATCTTGACTTTTTGAGAATTGCGCCCTTTATTCTCGTCCGATTTAACTGAAATTTTGCACGTAGTGTTTGGGTATCACTTCCAACAACTGTGAAAAGTATCGGTTTATAATCTGGTATAGCTGTCATATAAACCCATTTTGGATCTTGACTTCTTGAGCCAATAGAGGGCGCAATTTTCATCCGATTTGGCTAAAATTTTGCATGAGGTGTTTTGTTATGACTTCCAATAACTGTACTTAGTATGGCGCAAATTGGTACATAACATAATATAGTTGCCATATAAACCGATCTTGGATCTTGACTTCTTGAGCCTCTAGAGAGCGCAATTCTCATCCGATTTGGCAGAAATTTTGTTCAACTGCTTCTCTCTAATATGGTCTGAATCGATCAATAGCTTGATACAGCTCCCATATAAATCGATCTCTCTATTTTACTTCATGAGCCCCCAAAGGGCGCAATTCCTATTCGAATTGGCTTTTCCACAGGTCTCCAACATATAATTGTGGTCCAAACCGGTCCATATCTTGATATCGTTCTAATAGCAGAACCAATCTTTTCTTATATCACTTTTTTGCCTAAAAGAGATATCGGGAAAAGAACTCGACAAATGTGATCCATGGTGGAGGGTATATAAGATTCGAACTTAGCATGCTCTTACTTGTTATGTTTCATTTAAGCCCCTGGACTTTTTTTTCCGAAATCGTCATTATCTTTGAGCTTTTATCCATTGTTTCCCATCATGTTTCCCAACTATATGAGAACATCTAGTTTTTCAAATGCAATTGTTGATTTTGGAATACCAAAATGGGAGCGCTAATGCCATGCAGTTAATTGAATTAAAGAGTAACTTTAGCTGCCACTACCACTGATATGTGGTAGTGGTATCGGATTAAATGTTCCAATTCAAACTTATCTCGAGTGTGGGGGAACTTTCGAAGGTGTCCCCAAAAACCAAACTAACAAAACGTGTATGGCTCATAGGGTAATGGTGTCAAAATGCACGCACAGACATACTTCGCTTAAGGGGTGAGGGAGGGAGGGGAGCCGAGCGGAATGAATGGGAGGAAAAGCAGGTGATTGTAGGGACATCAAAACATGTGTATGCAAATGTAAGCCTGTACGTGCATCTCATTTGTCCCACACATGATAAAAAAACAGAGCAGAGCCAAACCGAGTCGAGTCGAGAGAGAGAGAGAGAGATAGAGAAAATAAAGGTTCATCTGCATGCAAACATCCTCCAGCCAGGCTCGTTGGAAAAAATTAGAATGTTTGTTCAATGTTGTTGGTGTTGTTGTCAAGCTACACCACGTTGTCATTTTTACCGGCAACCTCCTGATTGTGGCATACTTCTGACAGTGAGTGCATGTTCGTAGGTAGATGTGTCTGTGCAATGTTGAATGAATGGTTACAATTTCGAAGGAAAAAAAAACACAGATTCAGGCAAAAAACCAGTTGCAAAACTGACACCAACTACAATGAATGTAAGGGTGGCCCCTCCAGAGGGCATTGACTCTTTTTGGCATGTTCGTCACGATTTTGGGGCTATATTTTAATTTGCTGCTGAGGTTGCTTGAATTGAATAACTGGCTAGCTGTATGGTTTGCCTTGCTCGCTGGCTGGTTGTTTGACCCTTTGGGCCAAAACTCGACCAAACACTTGCCGAAATGGAAATTATCACTGCCAAAAAAAAAATGGAAGAAAGAGAATGGTTGGTTAGGCCATAACTGTGTCACAGTGTGTGATGACACAAGCAAATGTATGACTACTTCACCCCTACTAAGGACATCTAAACGAAGTGAGTGAGTAAAAAAGTGGTCCTTATGAGGTACAAAACCACTTTATTGTGTAACTGTAATAATGTATGCTTTGTATAATAAGTTTGTTCGTTTTTTGGATGGATGGAAGGGGGACATTTCATTCTTGCCCATTTGTTTGCATCCTTTTCCTCCAATTCATTTGTTATGTAAACCCTTAACAGAATTGACTTGTGCATGCAAGTCTTATGCTCCTCTCGTACCAGCACCACCACCACCACCGCCACTTTGCTTTGTGGCTCCTCTCTTTCGTTTTGTGAATGAAGTTCATGTGAGAACTTTATTTCACTGAAGTGCTGAATGTTCAAATTTAAGTGCTGCTCTGTTTGCTCTTTAAATAAGAATGATTGTTGCACTTTTATACAGAAGCCAGTTCTTTTTTTTTACTTTTGCTTGTATTCATGTGGACATTAAATCTTTTATATGCAAGTACATCTTCCATTACTCCAATGACGCTGTTCTGTATGCTTCATTGCAATGCTCATCGTTTTAGGTTTTTTCTTGTACTTCTGTTGTTGCTGCTGCTGGTGCTGGTGCTGCTGTTACTCTGGTTGGTCTTCATCTTCAGGAGATTTACACTTCAACAGAATATAAGATACACAACTGCTACAGTGATTACTCCTCTGAGCCATATAAGACTTCCTTGGTACGTACGTTCGTTCATTCGTTCCTCGTATAACCCCCAAGATTCATTCACAAGCACTTTGAACTCAGTGGTAACATACATGAAGCCAATATTGTTGTACAAGGGTAATACCCAAAACTTACAAACGATGTACATGATGAATCAAGGATACATAATGGCCACACTGTGACAGTGGGGCTGACAACTTTTAACGATAGAAAGGGATTTAATATTAAAAATTCTCATAAAAAATGGTATAAAGTCAGGTTTGTATAGTCACTGATTCAAAAGGGGTGGTTTAGGTGATGTTTAAAATGGAGGTTAAATTATAATAAGGGGGATGGATATTTCTGGTTATACAAATAACAAAATTTTATCAAAATGAACCGAAAATGCTAAAGTCAAAGTGATATGAAATCAATTTTAAACTCTACATGCCCACTTCTCATTGAAAATAAAACAAGTAAAAGCGTGCTAAGTTCGGCCGGGCCGAATCTTATATACCCTCCACCATGGATAGCATTTGTCGAGTTCTTTTCCCGGCATCTCTTCTTAGGCAAAAAAGGATATAAGAAAAGAGTTGCTCTGCTATTAAAACGATATCAAGATATGGTCCGGTTCGGACCACAATTAAATTATATGTTGGAGGCCTGTGTAAAATTTCAGCCAATTCGTATAAGAATTGCGCCCATTGGGGCTCACGAAGTAAAATAGAGAGAACGATTTATATGGGATCTGTATCGGGCTATAGACCGATTCAGACCATAATAAACACGTTTGTTGATGGTCATGAGAGGATCCATCGTACAAAATTTCAGGCATATCGGATAATAATTGCGACCTCTAGGGGTCAAGAAGTCAAGATCCCAGATCGGTTTATATGGCAACTATATAAGGTTATGAACCGATTTGAACCTTATTTGACACAGTTGTTGAAAGTAAAAATAAAATACGTCATGCAAAATTTCAGCCAAATCGGATAGGAATTGCGCCCTCTAGAAGCTCAAGAAATCAAATCCCCAGATCTGTTTATATGACAGCTATATCAGGTTATGGACCGATTTGAACCATACTTGGCACAGTTGTTGGATATCATAACGAAATACTTCGTGCAAAAATTCATTCAAATCGGATAAGAATTGTGCCCTCTAGAGGGTCAAGAAGTCAAGACCCAAGATCGGTTTATATGGTAGCTATATCAGGTTATCGACCGATTTGAACCATACTTGGCACAGTTGTTGGGTATCATAACAAAACACGTCGTGCGAAATTCCATTCCAATCGGATAAGAATTGCGCACGCTAGAGGCTCAAGAAGTCAAGACCCAAGATCGGTTTATATGGCAGCTATATCAGGTTATGGACCGATTTGAACCATACTTGGCACAGTTGTTGGATATCATAGCAAAACACGTCATGCAAAATTTCATTTCAATCGGATAAGAATTGCGCTCTCTAGAGGGTCAAGAAGTCAAGACCCAAGATCGGTTTATATGGTAGCTATATCAGGTTATGGACCGATTTCAACCATACTTGGCACTGTTGTTGGATATAATAAGAAAACACGTCGTGCAAAATTTCATTCCAATCGTATAAGAATTGCGCACTCTAGAGGCTCAAGAAGTCAAGACCCAAGATCGGTTTATATGGCAGCTATATCAGGTTATGGACCGATTTCAAACCATACTTGGCACAGTTGTTGGATATCATAACAAAACACGTCATGCAAAATTTCATTCTGATCGGATAAGAATTGCGCACGCTAGAGGCTCAAGAAGTCAAGACCCAAGATCGGTTTATATGGCAGCTATATCAGGTTATGGACCGATTTGAACCATACTTGGCACAGTTGTTGGATATCATAGCAAAACACGTCATGCAAAATTTCATTTCAATCGGATAAGAATTGCGCACTCTAGAGGCTCAAGAAGTCAAGACCCAAGATCGGTTTATATGGCAGCTATATCAAAACATGGACCGATATGGCCCATTTACAATACCAACCGACCTACACTAATAAGAAGTATTTGTGCAAAATTTCAAGCGGCTAGCTTTACTCCTTCGGAAGTTAGCGTGCTTTCGACAGACAGACGGACGGACGGACGGACGGACAGACGGACGGACATGGCTAGATCGACATAAAATGTCACGACGATCAAGAATATATATACTTTATGGGGTCTCAGACGAATATTTCGAGTAGTTACAAACAGAATGACGAAATTAGTATACCCCCCATCTTATGGTGGAGGGTATAAAAAGCCAGGGACTATTAGTTTCGCCTCCGAGCGTTTAAATAGGGATAAAATGATAATAAAAATATTGCTCTATTTTTTTAAAATATTTTTTCAAACATTTCTGATTGCCTTTTTTCAGAAATTTTTGATGGTATTGGGTTGCCCAAAAAGTAATTGCGGATTTTTTTAAAAGAAAGTAAATGCATTTTTAATAAAACTTAGAATCAACTTTAATCAAATATACTTTTTTTACACTTTTTTTCTAAAGCAAGCTAAAAGTAACAGCTGATAACTGACAGAAGAAAGAATGCAATTACAGAGTCACAAGCTGTGAAAAAATTTGTCAACGCCGACTATATGAAAAATCCGCAATTACTCATAGTTTGCTCATTTGGGCTTAGGCAGCAATATTGACACTATTTGTATCTCCATGTTAGAGCGTCGTTTTCATTATATATTGAACCAATAATATTAATTAAAATTGCCAACCATTTGTAATCTTAGGCGAAATATGATTACAATTTAATAATAAATATAGCCTTGGAACGCCAAGAATGAATAAAAAAAAATTGTTATAATTTTTGTTATATTTTTTTCCTGGATTATTTGGAGTTAAACGTTGGGCGCCAGTTTTTTTTTATTTTAATGTTTCTTCTTATCACTATGCCAAGTAATGTGCCAACCAAAACCCTTATGCATTCCCCAAATACTTTCCTCTCCACTGTTTAATATACAAAGTTTTATTGTATGAGTACTTGGACAATAATGATCTCCCCACTTTAAGAATACATTTGAATATGCAAACTTCGAGTTATTATAATGGCTGATGATGTTCTAGATTTTTGGAAAGGTTTCCCCTGGTATATACAGCAACATTAAAGTGCTTGTATGTATATGAGCGAGCAGGGAAAAGAAGTTTAATAAATTTTAAATCTTTTTTCCATTTTTTGTTAACATTAGTAGAGTTCACTATCTCACGCTAACTCTCCCTTTCTCTCTCTCTCACACATTTCACAAGAAAAGGAGATGCAAAAGACGCCATCAGCCACCGAGAAGAAAGAAATTGAAGTCATGACGAGAAGCAATGGCTTCCTTGCATGCCAGCCAACCATGCAAATTAGAGTTTATAGTACAACCTCATCTTCGTTGTAGTTGTTTAAATTGTAGTTTTATCGTTTTACCTTTTAAGCTTTTCAAATATTTAAAAAGGCACAAAGTGTTTCTTTTTCCCCTTATACACCAAAGCTGCTATTCCTTCTGGTAGGATAATCCAAAACTAAATGCATCAAAATTTTCTTAAAAAAAAAACATCGGTTATTGCAGGGAATGGAGAGGGGCCCAGAAAGAGCAGGAGAAGAAGCTTAGCATTGGAGTTAGCAGCATATATAGCAGACTTTTTTTTGTGCTTTCTTTTATCCATGCCAGAAGGCATTTGAATGCATCAGTTTTTCTCCCGGGATTCTTAGGATCTTTCACACACACACACACACACACACACACCGAATATACACGCGAGTTAGTGTGGCTGTAAAGTGAATGCAATGTGAATGACAAAAAAAAATTGGGGAAAAAAAAAGAAATGTGTGACATGTTTTGCCAGGCCAAAAGTATGCTGTAGGCAAACACTCCATGAATACCGAAGTATTCAAAAAGAAATCCAGAGAAATTACAAACACATTCGTACATAACAAACATATTTTGCATATCCTTTTCACACTCTGACACACACACACACACACACACACCTCTAAACTCATGTATATGTAAACCTTTTGTGGGGGGTGTGTGCTGGTGTTGAAAGCTGTATGTGTGTGTGTGTGTCTATGTGTTTTACACAAAACACCTGCAAAAATAAATACAATACACAAATACCAAGAAGACTTCCTTTTCAATAGTGGCAGCTTTTATAGTGATTTGCAGTTAAAGGCATTTGCTGAATACCCTGTATAACATTTGAATAAGAACCCATATATAGCAAACTAAAGTGGTATCGAGAATAAAACGTGATTTCCTTATTTTGGGGAGAGTGTCCAAATATAAGGTTTTTCCAATTCGATCTAGCGATGTTCGTCTGTCTGTCTCTTTTGTTATGATGTTAAATTGGGTTAGGTTAGTTTGGAAGGAGGATGCGGATATTAATCCGCCCCATGCCACTATGGCCAGTAATCGGCTTGTTGTGCGCTCTAAAAACTAAAAGTAAAGCAGTCTAAAACAGATAGCAGTCCTGGGTTCTCAATGTAGACCCCTAAGCCCACTCTGTCCCCTAGCTTTGATCCATCCATGTAATATGGTGTTCCAGACGGCAATACTAGGGTTCCATCAATCCAAGACTGTGATGCTGGCAGCAGTGCCTCGCACTCGACCGCAAGTGTCGTCTCAGGTATCCTATCGGACACCTCTTCCTTTCCTACCAGGTTTTCTATCGTCGCCTCGATTATACCGCGATGGTATGAGTTGCTCTCATCCTCAATCCATTCTCCCATCGCTTTAGACACGAAAGCCGGAAGTGGCTGCCTCGTACTTAGTCTATATGCCAATGGGTCGGATATCTAGAATAGTCTCTAGTGTCCTAGTTTATATTCGTTAAGTTTTTTGCCAAAGGAAATCGTCTCAAAAACCTAATAAAAACGATCAATGGTAAATGGTATGCAAAATTTTAATTGAACAAAGAGATAAGATTCAATTCTTAAGATTTTTTTTTTTAAATTTTTGCTTTCTATTTTATTTCATACTTTAGTTCATTGCCTATATAAATATTTAAGTATATAATTTTTGTATTATTAATTGTCGGCTTTTTATGATTTTATAATTGTTTTTATTTATTTGGTTAAATGATATTAATCATTTCGTTTTTATTTTTGTTGCAGAAAATAACTCTTAACAATTTATTAAAATGGTAAGTGCAAACATTTTTTTCTCAACAAATACGAATGCATTGAAAATAACTTGCGGTGCATTTTCGTTTTGCAAGTATTCAAATATACACATACATATGTACTCATATACACAGGACAATCTATGTTTCTATTCTGTACTTTAGTGCGTATGATCAATAGAAATACAGTTACTCATACCACCCAGTGGTCGTATGTTTTCTTTGGCCATTTCGATTAAAGCGTTTAGAAAATAAAAAAAGACATACAAAATAAAATAAAACAGAAAAGTAATAAAATACCAATAGATAAGATAAAATTAAATTAAATAACAGAAAATAAAATATATTAAAATAAAATAAAATAAAATAAAATATAATATAATATAAAATAAAATAAAATAAAATAAAATAAAATAAAATAAAATAAAATAAAATAAAATAAAATAAAATAAAATAAAATAAAATAAAATAAAATAAAATAAAATAAAATAAAATACAATACAATAAAATAAAATAAATTAAAATAAAATAAAATAAAATAAAATAAAATAAAATAAAATAAAATAAAATAAAATAAAATAAAATAAAATAAAATAAAATAAAATAAAATAAAATAAAATAAAATAAAATAAAATAAAATAAAATAGAACAGAATAAAATAAAATAAAATAAAATAAAAAAAAAATAAAATAAAAAAAAATAAAATAAAATATAATAAAATAAAAATAAATAAGATAAAATTAAATATATTAAAAAAAAAATAAATTAAAATAAAATAATATAAAATTAAATAAATTAAAATAAAACAATATACTTATTTGAAAGGCCAATAAAAACAAAAGAACTTCAGTTATTGTTTGAATTCCTTTTTCTTTAAGAATACAATACATTTGTTAATGCAGCCTTGAAAATGACATAGGGTAAATAGCAACGCCCATTGCACATACACTGATTAAGTAAATTTTTTCGCGTCCTCTTTTTGCAGCATATCAATTCGGTATGTTGGCAGTGGCGAATGTTGTTCTTGAAGTGTTATTCTCCGGTTTTACGGTTATTTTGCGTCTTTATCAAAGGTACTCTGTTGTTTTGTCCCAAAGCCAATTTCCTAACATTCAACGACATTTTGATCTTCACTTTAGATTTTTTTCATTAATAACAAGACGCAAAGTAAAGTATCTATTAAGCTACCATGTAAAATAATATAATTCTTAATATCAAGGAAAATCTTTCACCAAGGGAAATGTTTTCTTAAAAAGTTGGAAAATTGATCATCCTCAAACTGAGTTTGCTTCTCTTTGGCATATGTTAATTGCAAATTTGGCTATTCCACTAAGAAACAGGATCAAAGTTCTCACATATCAATGAGTGCTGTCTCCAAGCCTATCTTTGGCTCGAATCGTTAAAAATAGGTCAACATTTTTTTCAATGTAGTTCTAACGGTCCTTTGAAGTCCATGTCTGGGGACTTCCACACTCCCGATATGAGTTTACTTACAAAAGAATCGAATTAAGGTCAGGAACGAGCCTTTGGAGGAATTTCAACGCGAACGCGGTAGGCACGTTGTTTAGCAACAAGTGAGCGACCGTTAGAATAGAAGCTTTCGACGGCGAAATACCGCTGCTCCCTAGACCAGAGCATGATGGCAACTGATTGGAGAGAGAAACAAACTTAAGGAATTCCACCTCCAGCTGCGCCTCCTCTCGACTCCCTCCCCGCCCAAGTGACCGCCCAACTCACCGCCTAACTCACCGCCCAACACACCGACCAACTCAACGCCCAAGTGACCGCCCAACTCACCACCCGACTCACCGACCAACTCACTGCCCAACTCAACGCACAACTCACCACCCAACTCAACGCCCAACTCAACGACCAGCTCAGCTCAGCTGTAGATGGGCCAAATCAGTCCATGTTTTGATATAGCTGCCATATAAACCGATCTTTGGTTTTGATTTCTTCAGCTTTTAAAGGGCGTAATTCTCATCCGATTTGGCCGTAATTGTGCACGTGGTGTTTTGGTATCAATTCCAACAACTGTGCTAAGTGTGATTCAAATCGGTTCATAACCTGATATAGCTGCCATATAAACCGATCTTGGATCTTGACTTCTTGAGCCGCTGGAGGGCGCAATTCTCCTGCGATTTTGCATGAGGTGTTTTTTTATGACTTCCAACAACTGCGCTAAGTATGGCGCAAATCGGTACATAACCTGATATAGCTGCCATATAAGTCGATCTGATCTTGATTCAGAGAAACAATTTTTTGAGTGGTTTTTACCTTTTTTTAATTTAATTAATTGAGACACTTATTACTGTGCAGCAGTACTTATTGATTTATTTCATCATGATGATGTCGGTAGGCTAGAGGATCTTTGCAAGACTACCAAACATGAGTTCAATACTCTGCGGCACCAATATGATTAAAATTTGTTTTTAATGGTTGTTGTTGTAGCAGTGTGTTATACACTGAGGGGGCAGCCCTTGCCGATGAAGAACTCCATCGGGTCAATCCGGTACGTACAACCGGCTGCCATGGGATTGTGTTTTTAATGGTAATAGTAGAGAGTGACAGAGGAAAACCCGAGAGCAGCAATAAAACGAACGAAACAAAGCGACGTGAGCCGAACAAAGAAAAAGAAAACAACACCACCCGAAGCAAAGCACATGCGTTAGCTGGTTAGAAGGTTTTTTGCCTTGCTTAAAAGAGTGCCTTTCAACAACAAATTTTTACTTTGGGTCGTTGAGATTCAAATTAATTGTTGCAGGAAAATTAACAACTTTCGTAGTCGTTTTTTCGACCAAAGTTGTTGTTTTTCAAAATTATTTTTATCTGCGCAGAACTACTGAGATTTTCTTAACTTTTCTAATTATTATTAGCAGTTAATCTCGTTAAGCTTTTATAAAATTTTGTCTTTGCTTATCGTTGCTCAACTTGTTCCTATATCAACCAATTACTTTTCAAGTGAAACTTCATAAGACTCCACATCTCATTCATATGAAACTTTGCTTATACAATTTCTTTGTTTTATCTTCAAAAAAATCCCTGTGTCTTCTTCTTTCTTCATATCACCTACCCTAAGCCATCATTGTCACAGTGTGCATTCAGTGTGGCAACTATAAATTCCAGATAATAGACAAAGTCCTGGGAACATCCTCAAAGGATGTAGGTGAGTGAATATAAAACGTCATAGGAAATGCGTTAATTCAAAATCATAATGCTTATAAAGTTGATCATACGGCAAGAGTCTGTTGGGAAAATTCCCCGGAGTAAAGTAGAGTAGAGCAAAGAGCAGTGTAAAGAATAAACACAAGATGAAAAGTTTCTCTTTCCTTGGCTTTTTGTAGTTTGAAAACAAAACAAAAAAGCCTTTCTCCCCCCCCCCCCCCCCCCCTCCCTCCACATACTTCCATTTCCATAAAAACCAAAGCATCGTTTCACTCTTTACGTTCGTTATGTGCTAACTATTATAGAACTCTGACTGTGTCCTAAGTAGGCAGTGGGCTGGCAAAGTATTTATGGATTTATTGTGCCATATCCAAAAGCAGAGAAAAAAAAAATCTCAAAAATTAAAACTTCCTAGCTGCACTTTTTCTTTTTTGTGCCTCATCTACAGCGTTTGCAACGTCTTCTCCTACAACATCGCCTTCTTCTTCGTAGTTTTCTTTTTCTTTGAGTTCGTGGCGTTCCATTCATACATTTTGTGTTTTAATATTTACATTTATTGGTCGTTGGCACAAATTTTCAACGTATTTTTTCCTTACAATTTCTTTTTTATGAACTCACTCTCTCTCTCACTTCATTCTCTCTGTTCCACACTCTGGGCAAATAGGCATACATCAGCACACAAACACTCGCAAGCGAAGTGCGCACAGACTAACGGGTACAGGCCTAGATTAAGAATAAGGCCCAGAAGGCATAAGGAATTGTTGGCTGCTGCTGCTGCTAGCAGCCAACTTGTCTATTTGCAAAGATGTGTTTGTGTTGGTATGGGTGTGTGTGTATATGTTTTTGCCTTCATGGACTTTATAGGGAATTCATATTCGTGGAGTGTAACACGCCACATCGACTTTATTTGTGGGATTTTTGTTCTGCCTTTTCAGTGCGCTCCAAAAGTTTCGCATGCCACCTTTGGCAAGCATTGCCGTGTTTTGTTTATGCACGAGTTCGAACAGTGAATAAGGCAAACCAGCATCAGCTTTAGCATGAAAAATGAAAGCTAAAAGCAAAAAATGCTTCACGCCGAAGAATGAAAATGGAAATCACCACAGCGAAACTCCCCAATGTATGCTGGCACACAGTGGAACGTACACACATAACGAACATATGAGTATAACATCAACACCACTACTACCGTATATAGGAGGGAGGCTTACATGCATAAATGGTTAGCATATGTATGTAGTCAGTTTATTCATTCGTTTATAGGGCCTATAGGCCAGCATTTGTATGGAGGGGAACATGTGTGTGTGTGTGTGTGTTTTTGTGTCGGGATATTTCATTCCAATGTTTACTGAACTTGTGTTTGAAAGGTTTACAGTTGATTGTAGTGGTGGTGTAGGTGTCCATATGCCGCTAGTCACTGCAAACGTTTATTCGTTTTTTTTGGGTGATAAATTGTTTCTGTGTGTAAAAGTTAGTTACACATACACATACATTTATGCATGAGATGCTAGTGAATATAAAAACACAAATAAATCTATAAAACCTTTTGTCCTTTAATACAGTGGAAAACAAAAATTGTGGCAGTAATGAGGTTGAAGAGTTATATTAACCTCTTAACGACAAATGGATGGAAAATTCACAAAAACAAAACTGTTTTAGAAAAATTCCACCTGGAGTTAGTAAGAGGTGCAGTTTTCAATGGCACAAAGTCAAGTCGACGATTAAAACAAACTGAATACAATTTGTTCTCCTCGTGAAAGGTTATGGGTCATGTAAATGCAAAGTTGCCCATGAACATTACCTAAGGAACAGGGGCAAACTGCTCACATATCAATGAGTGCTGTCTGATTCAAGTTTAAGCTCAATGTTAAGGGGCCTCCTTTTTATAGCAGAGTTCGAACGGCGTGCCGCAGATGGACAGACGGACAGACAGACATAGATAAAACGAATCGGTAAGTGATTCTGAGACGATCCGTATGCTTATCAATGGGCCTAGCTCTCTTTCTTCTGATAGTTACAAACAAATACGCTAAGTTATTATACCCTGTACTACCAGTGGGTAATACTTTGGAGCACTGGTTCGATTTATGAGAAAATCCTTAATATTAATTTTTCATGAAATATTAATAAAATATTTTTTTTTCTTAATTAGGTTAGGTAAGGTAAGGTTGAAAGAGGAGTGCGGATATTAATCCGCCCCATGCCACTATGGACATACACCTAAGCCAGTAGTCGGCTTGTTGAGCGCTCTAAAAACTAAAAAGTAATTAACGAAAAAGAAAATTTGAAGTTACGAAATTCGTGCTACTTACAAAATACTTCATTGTTTTCCATGCCACTTTCCTAAGTCTGTCCATGTCTGGTATTGTGTCCCCACCTAAGTACCGGTGTCTTTTAGCCACGAAAACGAAAACCGGGCAATGACATAAGGAATGCTCCAACGTCTCATCATCTTGCCCAAATGCCCTACCTATGCTATCACTTGCCGCACCGATTTTGCATAAGTAAGCTTATAGTCCAATGTGTCCTGTTATGACACCAAAAGCTTTACTGACCTTCTTATTACTTCCTTTAAGTAATGGCCTCGTCCTCTCACAATCCGGATCATCCCATAGGATATTCGCCGTCCTATCGACTGTTTCGCTGTTCCACAGTTGTTGTTGTTGTAACCACATTTTCATGTGGAGGTGGCGATCCTCGTCAAGCACCTGCAGGTGAGCAAGATCGTTGCGATCGAAAGGACCAATCGCTGCGAGAACAGTATGGCCATTGGTTATATAAAGGCGCCAATAACTCGCCTTGTTATATTGAGCAACGTAGCCACTCAGTATTTGTGCCGGTGCCATCCGACCTATCGCTGAGACTCTCCGCTCGATACCGCGGATTGTCCGCGACTGCCGTTACAGCAACTCCGGATGGAGCATTCCACTATCCGCAACCTGTGGACGCGACTGTGGCGTTAGCTCGCAGCTAAGCTTCTCGTGACAGCAATGAACACCACACAGATCGGACCTCAATGTTCCAGCTTGTGTGTTGCTCACAGCTATCCCGTTCCAGGCTGTTCCACAATATAGCATGCGCATTCGTCGCCCACTCCCTTAACTCGGACTGCATCTATCCGAAAGGCTTCGGGTTAACCAAGTTTATTGACGGCAGTTCTCTGGCCTTCACTGTCAAATCATCTGCCCTTTCATTCCCCTTTACTCCGTTATGGCCCGGCACCCAAACGATGCGGATTGTGCCATTCTCAGAGAAGACGTTAATCTCCTTCTTACACTGCAAGACTGTTCGTGACCTTACCGTCAGGGTTGTTATTGCCCTTATGGCCAATTTACTGTCCGTAAACATGTTCACACTCGACGTCCTCGAGGGAACACCACACCTCCTTACGCATTCCGTGATCGCCCGGATTCCCGCCGCAGGACCGTATTATGGTCAGGCAGTCTTAAACAGATCTCAGTCCCTGGGTTCTCAATGTAGACCCCCAGGCCCACTCTGGCCTCTAGCTTTGATCCATCCGCGTAACATGATCTTCCCAATGTAATCCCCCAGGCCCTCTCTGTTCTCAAGCTTTTATCCATCCGCGTAACATGATCTTCCAGATGGCAATACTAGGTTTCCATCGATCCAAGAGTGTCCAGCGGCACACAGCAGTGCCTCGCACTCGACGTCAAACCTCAAATCTCGTCTCAGGTATCCGATCGGAAACCTCTTCCCTTTCATCCAGGTTTCCTATCGTCGCCTCGATTATACCGCGATGGTATGACCTGCTCCTATTCTATACCCATTCACCCATCGCATTAAGCCTCATAGCCGCAATGGCTGCCTCACACTTTATATGTATGTCTATGGGTCGGACATTTAGAAAAGACTCCAGCGCCCTAGTGGGTGTGGTCCTCATCGCTGCACCTATGCCAAGACAAAATGTTCTCTGAACCTGTTGTATAGTCCTTATGTTGCACTTTTCGTCCATCGCAGTCGACCAAACTACTGAGGCTGAGGTAAGTAAGTATTGGTTTAATCACGCTCCTGTAGAGCCTGTAGACTATCCTCGGGTTAAGGCCCTATTCGACCCGTCGTGCCCAACATCTGTGAGCATTCTCAGTGCGCTCCTGAATGTGACTTCTTCCATTAATTTCCTATCCAAGATCACACCTAAGTATTAGACCTAGTTAGATATCAAAATCGTTTTATTGAGGAAACGTGGTGCAAATTGGTCCACCTTCGTCTTCCTCGTGAACAGGCATATGTCAGTCTTCACTGGGTTAACATTGACATCCCTGGGTCTTGCACAGTCATATGACATATGCTAGACCCTTTGGGCACTTCTGCATAGCTGGTTCGGATATATACCCCCTAAGAAGTATTATAACATCGTTTGCATAGCAGACGGGTTCAAATTCCTCCTCAGTCAGCATCCATAATAGGTTATTTATGGTGGTCACCCAAAGGAGTGGCGATAAAATGCCTCCCTGTAGCGTGCCTGTGCCAATTTCTCCCTTCTATTTATGTCATGGGACCCGCAATTTATCAACCTGTTCCGTAGCGTATGGTTTATCCAGTCTCTAAGGACTCGGTCCACCAGATACGGGTCTAAGGATTGGATCAATATGTCGATCCGCACATTTTTAAACGGCACCTCGATGTTAATGCAAGCCGCCAAATGGGTCATATCGAATGATATTTGGATATATCTCCTTTATAAAAATAAAATTTAGTTTTTGAGCGAAATTAGAAATAATTTCACCATAGACGATGCATATAGATTCCCAAATAGATTTACCTTTCTTATAAACCTAAAACTAAAATTTTACCTCTTGCTACCCTTGAAGGCTTATTTTTTGGTGATTTAGCTTAAATTTTGATATGTGATCTATGACTTAGATTAGGTTAGGTAAGAGTGGCAGTCCTTTTACAGACTCACTTAGACAATTTTAAGTCCATTGCCGCAGTAGCGACAGGCCAACGCTTCTGGCGGGAATCGAACCCACCACCCCTGCACTGGGAATCCAAGCACGCTACCAACTCGGCTACCGGGGCGCCTGACTTACACTATCCACAAAATATAGCATAGCACCACAAACCCCGCCCCTTGACCATATTGTGACGAATACTTTTATCCTCTACTGTCCACATGAACCCATTGTTGGAGTTGTAATAACTATAGTTGAAAACAATGCTTACGCTTCATAATAAGAGATATTTCTTATGAAAAAAGGAAACTCTCACACACACACACACACATGTGATAAACATACCATAACATTTCTTTTTGTGCGGGGTTTAGGGAAATAGTGAAAAGAAACTATGATTATGGTGTGTGAAAGTGTGTGCTAATACTTTCACATACACACACACACACACACACCCTCACACAAGAGTGCCGTTTTTGCGGTAAGTTGTCACTTTTAAATATTGGATTAGTTTTGGTCTGCCGCTTGGTCCTTGTTTAAGAAAATGAATGTTGCTGCGTTTATGAAAAGGATTATTTTTAGCTTCTCAACATCCATATCTCCCAGATGGCAGGAAGCAAAAGGAAACTGGGAAATGGGAGCTGGTTGCCGGCTGCTGGAAGCTGAAGTGGCGAACATTGCCATAGAACTTTCTTTGGATGCGGAGAGTTTTGTCAAGTCATTTCAAAAACGCAATACACAAACATGTACGCACGTACACACCCATAGACAGTGGGCATAAACCTCTATAACGAGGGTGGGAGATGCTTTTCTTAGAATTTAATGTGCATGTATTTAACTTACCTGTCGTTTCAAACTTAATACAAGTCCTTCCACTTGTTTGCCGGAACTGAATGCTTGTAACAAACCGTTATGGAAATCATCATTACCATAGAGACCTGTAATGAAAGAAGGGAAGAAGAAGAAAGAAAAAAACGTTACACTCCCATAAAAAAGAGATGTTGAAAAATTAAATTTGTAAAAGGAATACAATTTGTGTGGGACGACATGCTGCAGCTATTGCAATAAAATGGAGTAAAAGACAAAATTCACAGCATATTTTTTAGGGCTGGGAGTGGGGGGCTTGGGTGGGGCAAAATGCCCATTGCATTAAATACGCAGCTCGTTGTGAGGCTCACTCACGAACGACTACAAAGTGTTTGAGATATAATACCGCCATGGCAATATCAATTGACCCCGTTATTAATTGAATTCGTTTGGGCAAGTCAATGATCCCGAAAAAAAACGAAACTCCAGCAAATGCAATCAATATTTAAATTGGAAATTATGCTTATGGTGTTGTTGGCTGGCTGGGTGGTAGGTTGGCAGGTTGGTTGGCCACCAACACAGCCAGTGTTGCCGTTTATATGTAACTTCAATTTCAATGGGCTTATATAAAGAATAGACATTTCTTAAGAAATAAAATAAAAAAAATGCCTATACACAAAACAGCAGGGGTGGCATCAACCGTTGGTTGATCGCCGTGCGAAGAGCAAAAGAGTTTTTGTTGTTCTTGGTGATTTGTTTGTATCGGAATAGTGAAAATTAAGGCTTTATTCTCTCTTGCTGAGCTAAGGAGAGTTAAAGGATTTATTCAGCCCTATTTCAGAATAAACGCGCACTCCACCCCGTACTCAATACAATAATCCTTGGGTATGTAGGGCACCTTAACCAACTCGACAAAGGTGTTGATGAATATGCGCAGCGTTTCAGAAATCGCGATCCACCATGCCAGTTAAGGTGTTTTGAACAATTACACACTGGCTCAACTTTTTAAAAGTTCTTTGCTATGCTATTATTCTAGAATAGAAAGCATTGAATATGATCTCGACCTAGGTCATGTTTTAAAAATCACGAAATAAAATTTTGAAAAAATTTTCTATAGAAATACAATGTAGTCAAAATTTCTGCAAATGTATATAAAATAAAATTTTGGCAAGAATTTGAATGGAAACAAAAATTCTAAAAAAATTCAATTTTGGCCAAAATTTGAATAAAAAAATCATACAATCGGATATTATCCGGCTGCAGACGATTTACGAAAAGAAAAACAAAAAGCCTTATTTTTATACCCACCACCATAGGATGGGGGTATACTTATCTTATCATTCCGTTTGTAACACCTCGAAATATTCATCTGAGACCCTATAAAGTATATATATTCTTGATCCACTCGACATTCTGTGTCTATCTAGCCATGTCCGTCCGTCTGACTGTCGAAATCCCGATAGTTATCGCACCCGTAAAGCTAGCCGTTTGAAATTTGCACAGATACTTAATATCGATGTAGGGAATTGCAAATGGGCCATATCGGTTCAGATTTGGATATAGTTCCCATATAAAACGATCTCCTGATGTGACTTTGATTTGACTTGAGTCCTTGGAATCCGCAGTTTTTGTCCGATTTGGATGAAATTTTGCACATGTTCTTTTATGACTTCCAAAAACTGTGTCAAGTGAGGTTCAAATCGGTCAAGAACATAATATAGCTCCCATATAAACCGATCTCCCAATTTGATTTCTTGAACCCGTGGAAGACGCAGTTTTTGTTTGATTTGCCGGAAATTTTGCATTTAGTGTTCTGTTATTACTTCCAACAACTGTGCCAAGTATGGTTCAAATCGGTCTAAAACCCGATATAAATCCCATATTAACCGATCTCCCGATTTAACTTTTTGAGCCCGTAGAAGCCGCAATTTTTGTCCGATATGGCTGAAATTTTGCGCATAGTGTTCTGCTATGACTTTCAACAGCTAAGTCAAGTATCTATGATACAATTACCACATTAACCACGCTCTACAACCCTTTCTATTAGCTGTAATTTTCCCAATGCATGTATTTTTGTGTAATGACAGACATTCTTTCTGTGCCAAATTACACTTATTCCATACTACACATGATTCTGTGCATCTGTTGGAAGTTGTATTGATGGCTTCGAATGCTGTGACAACGGCAATGGCTCCCGCTGTTGCTCCGTGTGCCCAGGTTCGAATCCTGGCCGGGCTCCGCCGAATTTTTCATTTTTCAAGTTTTTTTGCCTGTTAGGGCGAAGATCACAAAATTTTACAATTTTTGTTTGTTTCTCTTTCGAATCGAGCTCAATGATCGAAGATGCAAAAAAGAAATAAAATTTTGACAACATTTTCTATTAAAATAAAATTTTTACAAAATTTTCTAAAGAAATAAAATGTGGACAAATTTTTCTATAGAAATAAAATTTTGACAAAATTTTCTATAGAAATAAAATTTTGACAAAATTTTCTGTAGAAATAAAATTTTGACAAAATTTTCTGTAGAAATAAAATTTTGACAAAATTTTCTATAGAAATAAAATTTTGAAAAAATTTTCTATAGAAATAAAATTTTGACAAAATTTTCTGTAGAAATAAAATTTTGACAAAATTTTCTATAGAAATAAAATTTTGACAAAATTTTCTGTAGAAATAAAATTTTAACAAAATTTTCTATAACAAGTTTTTACCACATTTTTTATGGAAATATTTTTTTTTTGAATTTTGTTTTTTGTTTTAAATTTTTTTTATTTTATTTTTTTTTTTATTGAATGGCCACTCTGACCACCACCTACCTTACTGGGTGGCATTTTTGGGTGTAGCCATTCAAAAGCTGCAGCGGTTAGCAACCGCTACATGCGACTGAAATTTATATCACTTATTTTGGTCAGGTCTCAATGGCTCAGTGTGAGGCGGTGGATAGCCTCCTGACTACAAACAATCATTGGAGTTCTTCTTCAATGAATATCGGCGTCATCATCATCAATAAAATAC
Organism: Stomoxys calcitrans; assembly: GCF_963082655.1. NCBI lineage: Eukaryota > Metazoa > Arthropoda > Insecta > Diptera > Muscidae > Stomoxys > Stomoxys calcitrans. The sequence goes on along the minus strand of NC_081555.1, from coordinate 4,943,171 downwards.
CAAAATATGTTCCGTGCAAATCTTCAAAGTGCATAGGAAAATAGCCAATGGCTTCAAGTTTGACCAATGGAGAATGTCGATTTATAACCATAGACTCGCATAAATCCCAGCAATTTGATTTATGAATTCAGTGCGATAACACTCCACTTATGTGTGTTATGTGTGGCCAATTGGGCCAAGCTATTGGTGTTAAATTTTTGTTATGCAACTGTCACTGTCACAAAAACAAATTTTTGTTTGTTATTGAGGGAGGAGTAGAAGGAAGAGACAGATATGCTTGCATGTTATGTTAACCAAAAAATGATGGCCCCCAAAGGGTTGGGTTATACCCAAAGAAGAATTGAGGAAAAGTTTCGTAACATGCAAATGTCACAAGTAATTAATTGCCTACAGATACCAATTGGCAAGAATACGACATAATTCTTATGTTGTGTTTGAAATTTAATTGTCTATCAAGCAATCTTGCCATTGTTTGAAGTGGCAAAGTTTGCCAGTTTTATTTGAATTCATTAAAAAGTAATTTCGCATGCAAAATTTCACTTGCAATTCCCGGCATGCAAAGATTCCATTTCTTTATAAATTGTGGGTTAGAAATTTGTTGGGAAAATAACATGAAAAAGAGTCATCAATTAAGTGGAAGTTACAGAGATTTTGCCAGAGTAAATGAATTGGGGTGAAAGAGCCTAAGGACTCTACAGAGTCAACATGTCCAAGTTGTTACTTAAAAAAAATAATTTATCAAACTGGTACAGTGCATGAAAAAAAAAAAAACAAAAATAAAACATCATTGAGCTCGTCTCGAAAGAGAAACAAACAAAAATTGCGAAATTTAATGAATTCGGCCTAACAGGCAAAAAACTTGAAAATGAAAAAAATCGGCGGTGGCCGGCCGGGATTCGAACCTGGGCACACGGAGCAACAACGAAAGCCGTTGCCGTTGTCTAGCGTTCGAAGCCACCAACTTCCAACAGATGCACAGAATAATGTGCACCATGGAAGTAGTGTAATTGTCGCAGACAAAAAATCTGTCATTACACGAAAAACACATACATTGGGAAAAGTACAGCTAATAAACAGGGTTGTCGAGCGTGGTTTAAGTGGTATTTGTATCATAGAGGGGTTTTCGCAATAAACACGATTTAAATACAACATCCAAGGCGTGGCCCTTGAACCCATCACCCCTAATATGGTTGAAAAGTCCTCTAAGCGATCTCTGGCTTTCCCTTTCAATTTGTAAAGAAAATCTCTCATCATTGAGCTCGTCTCGAAAGAGAAACAAACAAAAATGAAAAATGTTCGGTTTTTCACAAAAAAAAAAAAATAAATAAATAAAATTGATTTTTCGAAATTTTTTTTGGAAAGAAGTGTTTTTTTATGGAAAATTTTGTGTTCATTTTATTTCCATAGAAGATATTTTCAAAAATATTTCTTTTCAAAATGTTGTCGAACAATGTTTTTGCTAAAATTTTTTTCTATAGAAAATTTTACCTTAAAAATTTTGAAGAAAGTTCTATTCAGTTTTTCTATAGATTTTTTTTCTTAAGTTTGTTTCTATAAAGATTTTTTTTAATTATTTCCTAGAAAAATTTTTTCAAAAAATTAAAAAAAAAAAAAATCTTAAAAAAAGTCGATCTAGCCATGTCCGTCCGTCTGTCTGTTAAAATCACGCTACAGTCTTTAAAAATAGAGATATTGAGCTGAAACTTTGCACAGATTCTTTTTTTGTCCATAAGCAGGTTAGGTTCGAAGATGGGCTATATCGGACTATATCTTGATATAGCCCCCACATAGACCGATCCGCCGATTTAGGGTATTAGGCCTATAAAAGCCACTTTTATTATTCGATGTTGCTGCAATTTGGGACTGTTAGTCGTGGTAGGCCAGTCGACATCCTTCTTTAATTTGGCCCAGATCGGTCTAAACTTGGATATTTCCCCCATTTAGACCGATCCACCGATTTAGGGTCTTAGGCCCATAAAAGCCAGATTTATTATCCGATTTTTCTGAAATTTGGGACAGTGAGTTGTGTAAAGTCGCTCCACATCTTTCTGCAATTTGACCCAGATCGGTCCAGATTTGGATATAGCTGCTATATAGACCGATCCTCCGATTTAGGGTCTCAGGCCCATAAAAGCCACATTTATTATCCGATTTTGCTAAAATTTGGGGCAGTGAGTTGTGTTAGGCCCTTCGACATCTTTTTCAATTTTGCCTAGATCGGTCCAGATTTGCATATAGCTGCCATATAGACCGATCTCTCGATTTAGGGTTTCGGACCCATAAAATGCGCATTTATTGTCCGATGTCGCCGAAATTTGCGACAGTGAGTTAAGTTAATCCCCTCGACATATTTCTGCAATTTGGCCTAGATAGATCAAGATTAGCATATAGCTGCCATATAGACCGATCTCTCGATTTAAGGTTTTTGGCCCCATAAAAGTCGCATTTATTGTCCGATATCGCCGAAGTTTTGGGACAGTGAGTTAAGTTTAGCCCCTCGACACACTTCTGCAATATGACACAGATTGGTCCAGATTTGGATATAGCTGCCATATAAGACCGATCCGCCGATTACGGGTCTTAGGCCCATAAAAGCCACATTTATTATCCGATTTTGCTGAAATTTGGTACAGTGAGTTATGTTAGGCCACTCGACATCTTTCTTCAATTTGGCCCAGATCGGTCCAGGTTTGGACATAGCTGCCATATAGACCGATCTCGTGAGAGGACGAGGCTATTACAGAAAGGAAGTTAGAAGGATATCAGCATAGCTTTTGGCATCATAACGGGACATATAGGACTATGAGCTCACTTATGCAAAATCGGTGCGGCAAGTGATGGGAAGATGATGACACGAAACAATTTAAGGGAGTGGTATGGAAAACAATTAAGGATTGTTTTCCATACCACTCCCTAACTTAAAATTTTCTTTTTCTGGGTTACTTTTCAGTTTTTAGAGCACACAACAAGCCGATTACTGGCTTAGGTGTATGTCCATAGTGGTATGGGGCGGATTAATGTCCGCATCCTCTTTTGAACCTTACCTAACCTACAAAGAAATTAATCGAAACAATTTTTATACACTACACCACTACTGTGGTACAGGTTATTAAAATTTAGTGCATTTTTTGTAACACCCAGAAGGAAGAGAGATAGACCCAATGATAAGTATATCGATCGACTTAGAATCACTTTCTAAATCGATTTAGCAATGCCCGTCGGTCTGTCTGTCCGTTCGTCTACGTTAATTTGTATACAAAGTACAGGTCGCAATTTTCATCCAATCGTCTAAAAATTTGGTACAGACATATTTTTCGGCCTAGAAACGAAGCCTATTGAAATTGGAAAAAATCGTTTCAGATTTAGATATAGCTTCCATATACAGGGTGGCTGATGAATATTGCTACAATGATGAATATTGCTACATTTTTTTTTCGGTGTATGGAATACATTTTTCTTTTATTCATGTTAAATTAAATTATTAAATTAATTATTAAATTATTATTAATTAAATTAATTAATTAATTAATTAAATTAATTATTAAATTATTATTATTAAATAGAAAAAAAGTTATTACATTTTTTTTTGGTAGCGGCTTTCATCAGCCACCCTGTATATGTTCGTCCGATTTGCAGTAATAATGCAATAAAATGATAATTTTTTAACCAATTCTCTCGAAATTTAGCAAGAAGTATTTTCTTGCGACTGTTGACATAACTGGTAAATGTCATAGAAATCGGTCCAGACTTAGATATAGCTCTCATATATGTATATCGCCCGATTTTCACTTCTAGAGCCACTGCAAGCGCATTTATTGACCAATCTTGCCAAAACTTTGTGCAACGCTTTCCTCGACGACTACCACAGTATCTGAGAAGTTTGATCTAAATCGGTTCAGATTTAGATATAGAGCTCCCAGATATATGTTCGTCCGATTTTTGAAAATATTCCAATAAAGTGGTCATTTGTTAAGCGATTCTCTCGAAATTTGGCAGGAGGGATTTTCTTATAATTCTTAATGTTACTGGTGAATTTCGTTGAAATCGGCCCAGTTTTAGATATAGCTGTCATATATTGGGTTGCCCAAAAAGTAATTGCAGATTTTTTAAAAGAAAGTAAATGCATTTTTAATAAAACTTAGAATGAACTTTAATCAAATATACTTTTTTACACTTTTTTTTCCAAAGTAAGCTAAAAGTAACAGCTGATAACTGACAGAAGAAAGAATGCAATTACAGAGTCGCAAGCTGTGAAAAAATTTGTCAACGCCGACTATATGAAAAATCCGCAATTACTTTTTGGGCAACCTATGTATACCGCCCAATTTTCACTCCAAGAGCCACTGCAAGCGCATTTATTGACCAATATTGCTAAAATTTTGCACAACGCTTTCCTCGACGACTTTTACAATATCTGAGAAGTCGGCTCGAAATCGATTCAGGTATAGCTGCCTTATATTTACTCGTCAGATTTTGGGTTATTTGCAATAATGTTGTAATTTGTCAACCGTAGTTATTGAAGTTTAAACATATGCTCAAAATGTGATGCAGATTGTTTAATAAACCATCTGAAAACATCCGCCAAGGTCCATCAAAATTGATTCAGAATTAGATGTAGCTCCCGCTTTGTACCTATAGGTTAGGTGTATGGTATTATAAAGTCGGCACCGACCGTCTTTTGCTTTTCCTTACTGATTCCATTGAAATTTTTTTTAAATTTTCCTGTATTACTAGATTGACTTTTAATGGAAGTTCCTTACAGCTTCCCCATTCCTTCGTTCCCTCCCTTCCCTCATTACTGAATTTAATTTCATTTCTTCTCTTAAAATTTGTTTTGGCAGACGCTATGTTCTGATAGGCCAATCTATTAGTGAAGTCATTACATTTTTCAATCTTGCCAAAGATTAAACGAAGTAACAAGCCGAGCAAACTGCATTTGACCCACATTGACTGTACGTTATTATCGGAGGATAAATGAGGCAAATTGTTTCTTCGTATAGAAAAAAAAGAGAAGTCGCCTTGGAGAAAATAAGCAGAAAGGTCATAATCATAGACATAGCCGCCATGACGATGTTCTTGCTGACTTGGATGTCTTCATTGGGTCTCTTAACATGCCATCGACATCGTTTAAAACAAAAACAAATACGTGACACCACCAATCGAAGAGAATTCTGGGAAAATCCAAGGCAACGAAAGAAGAAAAAAATTAAACTCAAAATTGAATTATCTGAACTACCAGGACTACCGAGGAACCCAGAAATGGAACAAATATCAAAGCGGAAACAATACGGCAGAGACAGCCTGGCTGTCTATGTGTCAGCGAAGCAAGCGAGACAGCCTTGCAGCCAGTTTGCCAGTCAGGCATTCAACTCAACTTCATCTATCCAATTTCAGTGGGGATTTATAGGCTAGGCACATGTTTGGCAGGCACAAGCTGGGCCAGCTAGCTAGCTAGCTAGCCGTCACAACTATATTGGTGGCATCCTCTGTGTGTGGAATAAGTCATTGAATCAGCCCTTAATCCTTAAAATAATTGTATTTTACAATAATAAAATTACCGAAAACAAAAACAACAACGAAAAGGAAAAGGAAAAAATAAAGCGGAGAAACCTAAAGATAAGCAGATATGATAGTCTAGAATACAGCGAACAGCGAACAGGAAGAGAAGTAGATGGTAGGAACAACAACAAAAAACAAAAACAATAGACTTTTTAAGCTGCCTCAGGTTGCAAAGGCGGGGGGCAGGCTTGGTAACATTGGCAAAGGTTCCATTGTTAGTTGCATGTCAACGACTTTATAAACTCTTGAACTCGCTCTCGATAGCTAGGTGGCAAAGAAGCGGCAGCGGCTGCGAGGCCATCTAGTTGTAATCTCAACAACTTGACTAATTAGTAATAGAAGCCCTGCCGTTCTCTAGCGTCCTTCCCCCGTGATAGCCTGACGCCAAAGTTTTGCAAATAGGAAGGAAAAATAGAAATGATATCCAAGGATAATGACAATGACAAATAAGGACATTGTGCCTTTTCATTTAGTCCAGATTGTGCTGTGACAATCCTCAAACACACACACACAGAGGTAGCATAACAAAAGCCAAGTTAAGAAACCTTGGAAGGAAATACCTCGTTTTTGTGTTGCATGGCTTACCACTTTTGAATGGTGAACTTTGAGGCAGAACAAGATGGTGTTAATGGAACATTGTTTGCTTGGCTGATAGATAGATAGATAGATAGATAGATGGACTTACCTAAACCTATTGAAGCACATGTCATTAATGTGATTATCACCAGTGTACAACTTTGACATCGTTGGGCACTGGGCTTCCTTGGCTTGCGATCACAGCAACGTGTCAGCAGATACAGCAGCAAACCGAACAGTGATAAGATCAATAGACCGGCGGGTATGGAAGCAAGAATTCCCAGACTCTGTAAAAAGAAAAGAAAAAAAGAAAATCAGCAATTGTTCATGAAAAGAGGGTCTATAATAAATGTAGTAAAAAATAAAGAAATTTGAAATTTTCTGTAAAGCAAAATTTTTCTTCTAAGAAAAAAATTCTTTAAATTTTCTCTAAAGACAAAAATTCTATGAAATTTTCTCTTACAACAAAGTTTCCATAAAATTTTCTATAAACAAAACTCCCATGATATTTTCTAAAGACAAAATGTCCTAATTTCCATGAAATTTTCTCTTAAGACAAAATTTCCATAAAATTTTTTCTAAAGACAAAAAATTTTTATGAAATTTTCTCTAGGGATAAAATTTTCTTGAAATTTTCTCTAGAGACAAAATTTTTATGAAATTTTCTCTAAAGACAAAATTTCTATGAAATTTTCTCTAAAGGCAAAATTTTCATAAAATTTTCTCTAAGGACAAAATTTCCATGAAATTTTCTCTGAAGAAAAAATTTCCATAAAATTTTCTCTAAAAAGAAAATTTCTATTCTATACGTCTACCTTGCTTCTATGGCAAATACATATCATTTGTGCATCTTTTGGAAGTTGTATTGATGCCCAGGTTCGATTCCCGACACACACACAGAAGGTGTTCTATAGTCTCTTCTTCTTCACAGCTTCTGCATAAGTCGTTGCTGTCAACCTTCAGTCTGTCAGCATGTATTCCGATTAGACAGTGACCTGTCATGAAGGACACAATGACTGTGACGTCTGTTCTAGCCAATGACAGCAAAGCGGTAGACCTCTTCGAGCCTATACTAGGCCATATAGTTTTGGAAAGCTCACAGCCCCTTCTTTGTGTCCATCTATCATTCGTTGTCCTTCGGGCCTGGTTCTGAAAACTTAGCTCATTAACCTCACGGCAGTGATCGCTGCAATTTGGGTAGCCACAATGTCCAGAGGTATTAGAAGTAGCATTAAATTCAATGCATCAGATGGTGTCGTCCTCAGTGCGGCTGTGATGCATAAACAAGCCATCCTTTGGATCCGGTTAAGTATTGAGCAGTAGGTGGACTTTTGAAGGGTCGTCCAACAGACCACACACCATATAGCATTATAGGTCATTGCATCCGATGGTGTCGCCCTCAGTGCGGCTGTGATGCACAAACAAACCACCCCTGGATCCGGTTAAGTATTGAACAGTAGGTGGACTTTTGAAGCGTCGTCCACCAGACCACAACACCATATAGCTTTATAGGCCTGACAACTGCAGTATAACCCAATGCATGACACGCGGTCTAAACCCCCCAACTTTTGCCTATGACTCTCTTGCAGATGTATAGGGAGAGATGCCTTTCTTGCCCTTTCCAAAATGTTGTAGTTAAATTTCTGTAAATGTAACATTCTCCCCACCCAAGGAGACAGTTTTCAGCAGGAGATACAAGTTTCTTTAGAAAAAAAGTTTGAAAAAATTCCTTTAAAGGAAAAATTTCCAGGAAAAATTTCGATAACATTTTCTTAATAACAAAATGTTGATAAAACTTCCCAAGGAATAAATTTTGATAAGATGTTTCTCCAATGAGAAAATTTTGATGACATTTTGTCTAAAGACAAAATTAAAAACGCCCACTAAAATTTTAAGAAGATGCTTCTTATGGTCGTTTATACCCTTCTCGAGGGATATCGTCGTCTAGTCTTTCAAAAATCTATGGGTTTTTTTTAGTTTAACTTTAACAAGTACAAGCTTGAATATTAAGTAGTATGACAAATGTTGCCGGAAATTAGCCATGCCCTATTTCCCCCTTCTAATGTCTCAATAACATAGACATCTTAATAAGGAAATATCAGCAGTCTCTAATGACCAAATCTTAGAAACCAGCATAACTTTCAGTCAAACTCATTACATTCAAATTGAAGTATGTAATGTGCACGTTATGCTTTCCTCAAACTCTATGACCTTTCTCGACCAGCTACATTGTACTGGTTGAGGGGTGGCATCATAAATTCCCATAGCTGTCTTGCAATCATCAACTTTGTCGTCGTTGTCGTTGTCGTCATTGTCATAGCCAAAGCCCACATAATTTATAAAACAAGCAAACAAATATTTAGATTTGCTCCTTGTGCATGCATACAATATACCATACAATATATAGCATGGGAGGACAGTAATTCTTTGCCACAGACAAAGTCATTTAATTTGAAAATTACCCGCATTTAATGAGTTGCGATTTAAACCGATTATGAGCAACGCATTTATTGTGCGTAGACGATGGCAATTGTCACAAACTCTATGTACTTCTTAAAACATGGAAGATGAATACCCACACGCACACACACACACACAGTGTAGCTGTGTGTTTCTTAGTAAATGAATTTTGTCAAAAATTCCTTACAATTTCAACCGGAAATGGCAAAAAACAACCAACCACTCAAAGTTACTACAAAGGGCTTGAGTTGATGCTCACCATATTACAAAAACAACAACAAAAATATCAGCACTGACACACACAACACAACTACTACACCCCCAATTCCCTAACATCATAGGTCTGTGTGTGCCTCAGTGTGCTCTTTTGTGCGAAGAGTAATTGTAACTGTGATATTGCTTGCATTTGTTTGTCAATGCTTTCTCATGCCTAGCTTTAAGAAATTGCAAAAGAGCACCAACAACAAAGACCAAGGAGTATTACAAGAAAAAGCACAATGAGTACTCGTGTGTATCTCTTCGCTTTTGAAGCAGTTATTTGTATTTGTTAGAGAGACAGGCATACACATTTATTTGAATAGATAACTGATTTGCTTGATGCAAATGGAATAATGTCTGTATGACATCTAAGGGTGCACAATGTCTTGAAAATGTGGTAGAAGTTTTGGCAAATCTTTTGAAGAAAATTTTTGAAAATAATAGCACAAACAAGTAAACGCATTTTTAAAAGTCATAAAAAATACCACCTTTAAAATTTCAGAAAAATCTAGTAAAAATTGCGCCATCAGTGGCTCAGAGTGCCAAATTAGGAGATCGGTTTATATGGCAGCTATATCAGGTTATCAACCGATATTGTTCATAATTGGCACAGTTGTTGGAAGCCATACCAAAACGACATTTCAACCAAATCGGATAAGTTTTGGGTCTTTTAGAAGCTCAAGAAACCTAATCGGGGAATCGGGTAATATCGCGGCTATATCAGTTTATCGACTGATTTAGACCACACTTGGTACAGTTGTTGGAAATCGTTCCTCAACGATATGTGCAAAATTTCAGCCATATCGGATAAGAATTGCGCTCTCTAAAAACTCAAGAAGTCTAATCGGGAGATCGGTTTATATGGCGGCTATATTAGGTTATGAACCGATTTTCACCATACTTAGCATAGACGTTGGAAGTAATACCAAAACGGTATGTGCAAAATGTTAGGAAAATTGGATGAGAATTGCGTCTTCTGGAGGCTCAAGAAGTCGAGACCCAAGATCGGTATAAAAAAAATGCAAAATATCATCTCAATATTTCAATTTTTAAAGACTGTAACATTATCACAACTGACGAGCACACGGATGGACAGACACAGATACATCGTTAAATCGTCTTAGAATTTTACATGGATCCGAAATATATATTCTTTGTAGGGTCGGAAAAGTATATTTATTTGTGTTACAAACGGAATGACTAAATGAATATACCCCTTATCCTATGGTGGTGGGTATAAAAAGAAAAAAATAAGATATTTAAGCAAGTTTTTTTATTAAAGACTAATCAATGAAAACATTTTTTTACCAAAATAATCCAGAAAAAATATACTTTTTTCCCATTTTATGACAAATTTCCAAAACAAAACTTAAAAGTCGAGCATCCCTGAAACCAGACGAGATATTATAGACCTTAAGCGAACTTTTTTGTAGGGTTTTTTAACCACTATCCACTATCTATCCACAAAATTTTGAAAATCGGATCACAAACGAAAATTTGGCACAAATTTTTGAAATACAAATTTTTGAGTTGACCAACTTTAGGGGCCGGCCAAAAGGCGCCGGACAACCTAGGGCCTTGAAGTTTTGCACAGCTAGCACCTCAGTTTTCATTATTACAAATTTCAAACTTTTTCCATATTTCCTTTGCCTGAAATCCTTTTAATTTTTTTCCTTAAAAGCTGGTTCTCATCTCCCTCACAGACCCATTGTGCTCCAATCAAAAAGGCTTAGTTTAATATGTAGAATGGATTGTTTTTTTCTCTTCACCACCGGAAAGAAAAAGACAAACAAAAATTGTAAAGAACCCATTCTACAAAGTTGGACGAGTAGTTGTTTTGTGTCATTTGCAAAGGCGGCAATGGTGGTGTGACTGTAGTGCGACAACTATCATCTATGATCAGACTAAGAAGAATACTTTGGCTATGGCAAAGAACGAAATCACGTACCAGGAAATTTATGTATTCTCATCTGGATGGAGTGCAAAAGTTTAAATGTAAATTTTAAGTTGTTGGCGTAGAGTGGTATGCCATGCTGAACATACAAATGTTGCTATAAAACGCATACAGGCCATATTGTATTTACCCGGAATGTAAAACGGACACGGACGTGGACAGGGGCTTGCATATGGGGAATTTCATGAATAATTGAAACATACATCTCTTAAAGTACGATTCAAGAAAGAAGAAGGAGGCAACTTTTCCTATATCATGTCACAGGATATGAAAAAGTTATTGATAAGGGAATTTCTTGTTAAAACTGACTTCTGTAGATAAATTTTAGCAAAGAAGTTTTTCTTATGCCCAAATAGGGATTTGTGTTTAATAATGCTTGCTGGGTAAAAAAATTTAACAAAAAATAAAAGGTTTTTCCTCTCAATGGAAGGATATTGGCAATGATTTCCAACCAAAGAATCCTGACTTTAAAATTATCTTTCAATTTAGGTAGCTATACATAAGCGAACCTAACCTTTCAATAAAAATTTCGTTCTTTGAAGAAATATCGTTTAAATTTACCCAGTTTCTTCCTTTTTGAAAAATCTTTTTTTTTGAACTTAGAATCTTTATGTAAGGCTCTAATGCTTCTTCAATTAGGGTAACGTATAATGTTTTTCTATTCTTAGTCAATTTTATATCCTCCAATGCTATTCTTCATTAAACGATTTCCTTTCATATAAATAAAGAAAAATTCTTAATATTAAGTAAAAAATCTTATTTATAAGGAAAATTTTTCTTAAAAGTTGGACAAATGAACTAAACTTTTTTCAGTAAAGCCCCAAAAAATATCTAAAAAATTATCTGATTTTTTTTGGACTTTTTATGAAGAGCCCCATATCTCTATTGGCCACACATCCAGAAGGGGATTTGTAAAAACTGAATGTGTATGAATGCATAGAATTCTATAAAAGCGTCTGCTTTTTGTTTACTTAACACACATACACATATACGGGATGATGAAGAAAGGGAAGCAGAGGGAATTGAGTATAAAGAGGCATAGAGGTGGCCGTATAGTTCAATTGTGTAAATTCTATGGCCACAGAAGAGTTGCATTCATACCCCATTGGGCAAACTGCAATGCTTGCACTGACTGAGGCCAGTTGCTCGTAATACTTTTGCGGTACTTTCCTACACTTTTGGGGGTATAGGAAAGTTTTTGTGTGGTTCCTTACTTTTTGTTCGCTCTCCCTTTAACAAGATTTATTCAGCGAGCGTAGATTAAGTGACCATATATGAGGAAGCACCTACTAGACAATCGTATCCAGTATGTCTATGTCTACCCACATGCCAACAGATTTTGGGTGTGTGTGTTGTTTCGAGGGAGGAAGAAGGAGACCATGGCTGGAAAAATCCATGAAGGAAACGCTTAAATGCCAATCATTTCAATGGAGTAATCAGACATACTGACGCATTGCTGAAACAGCTTAGCGTAGAAGACGTAGCACACGCAGTGGTCAAAGTGTCATGCAACGGAAGTAACACAGAGAATAATGATTCAAGACGTGATGGGCATGAGCGAGCCATCGCCATCGCCATTATTGTCATTTTCAATGACTGTAATTTGTCCTCAATGATATCGATAAATGGTTGCTCTAATGATCCATAATAGATATTGCCCAAAAAGCTGCCAACGCCAAGGAAGTTAAAAATTTCACTTTTTCTCCATTTAGGGAAGAAAATTACTTGGTGGTAAAAGCTCATTTAGCTAATAAGCATGAATGCTAATGGTTGTTGTACTTGTGTAGTATAATAGAACCCAAAAACAAAATATGCTTTCCTATTACATTTTATGTCAGCAATGGCATGAAGAACGTGAAATGGCAATGACACCTATTACAATGTTTGATTTGATGGTTCACACAGATTTTGATAACCTTTGCCATGGCATACATGGAAGAATAAATGAATGGAAGAATAAAAAAAGGAACTTTTGTTTGCCTGATTTCATAAAATCGAAAATAAATAATGCATAGGCAGCTAGGAAATGGAGAAAAAGTAGGTCGCACTTGGAATATAAAGAAAAATGGGAATTGTTCCATTTTTATTGTCGCAGATGGGTACTTCCGCAGGGAAAGCTTTCTCATTATCATTCATTTGGAAATGCCCAATAGCGATCTTTTTATGGAATGTTTCATATAGGCACATTAACTCCGGTCTTATATCAAGTATATTCTGTTTGGAGAAGATGATTCCGTTTCCAGAATGATGGATTGCTCTAAAAGGTTAAAAATATTGTAAAGAATCTTGGAAAATTAAAAATTAATTCACCAAATTGTATGTCCCCTGCGGACCATGATTTGCGCATCTGCACCTGAAATGTCTTCATTTTCTACGGAGAGGGTACATTTTACGAATTGGCCCCTGTACCAGAAGTTTAAATTCCGGAAGTCTTAGTCTACGAACCATTCCTCCACACACCCATGGTTCCATGATAAGAACCACATCAAATCCCCCTGCCATCAGGAGGACCTTTAGAGCCGCCGAAGCGACCTTACAATGAGAAGAGATTTATCTGTAGAAACCGGACCATAGTCAGGATTCTGAACTTCCACCACTGTTGTGTTAGCCTCGTCTTCTGATTCCACCAGGAGTTCATCCTCATAAGATTCTTTAGAACTTGTCATGATGAGCTTCCGTAAGCACCCAGGGGCAGGTGAGAAAGCTGTGGAACCACTCTTCCTCAGGACACTGGAGACTTGGGGTGTGGACGATTTCTCCTTAGATGCTTCACTAACCGCTGCTGTCGAAGTACTTTTTGAGTTCCGTGCTTCCCCACCTTGAGCCCCCTCCAACTTTGTGACCTACCCACTCAGGGCTTGTCTGGTCCCGTTTCGATGACATCCCCTCCTGTCTCAAATGTGGCAGAGAATTTTCAGTCTTCTGCAATCCGTTAGACTTTAGCGATGTGGTCGATAGTTTCTTAGGGAAGTGTTGAGAAACAACTGCTGAGTCGTCTCCTGATTCCCCAACCCCACAGCTTCTATAGACCTTCAGTTTCAACTTATTGAATCCGTAGGATTCAACCCCTTCGGACTTGTTGAGGTCTGCGAGACAGCCGGGGTTTAGTACGAAATCTGCATATCTCCGGTCACCATCAGGCTCATCCAATCTACTAATCTTCCAGTCGGTGGTTAAAAGATTGTGATTACATTCCCTTAGTTTTCAAGTATCGATTCAGGTTCTGAGGGAGTCCTTGGTATCCAAGCATCCGCCATTGGTCGAGAAGGTTAGACGTTAGGTTAGTTATTAGTGAGATTCTTAAGATCATTCGCACCAAGCCTCTCAATAAACCTTAGAGCGATGCTTTTTCTATTATTTCAACCTCTTAAAGAGCGTGTTGGTTTGGCGGGGAAGGCCGATGGCCTAGGCAAATTATAGGCATGGGAAAAAAAGAATAGGTTCGGCCTTGTTCTCAAGATTCAAGCCAGGTATCTTTGTCAAAAGCCCCTGTTGACCAGCCTTCTGTCGGCCAGTGGAGCCTGGAGAAGCCTCTCCACCATTCGAGGTTTCAGTAGCAGATAACATACTACGGCCTGATACCACCACCCCAGCTGTTGGGTCTTTGGAGTTCATTCTAAGCCTATTCCCGGGCTCTAGGTCTGCCGCTCCACTGGAAACAGACACAGATCATCAACCGCCTAATGGATACCTCTATCGCAGCTATACTTAAGTGTCTTAAATTTTTTTTCCAAAAATAATGACCTATTACGAGTTACAGGAAAATTCTTGCGGAGTGAAATAAAAAAACGTCCGCTCCACTCAATGGTTCTTGGACTGTAGAGTCTGATTAGATTTGGAAATAAGTTCTATATATTAAAAGTCGCACGTGAACTAGGTGGTTTGAGGTATTATATAGTCATATAAGCCCGACTTTTGCCTCTCCTTACTGGTTTTAACTGAATATGCAATTTTTTTAATTGAAAATGTTTTCAATTACTTATTCAAAAACGGTGATTATGATTTCTGTGATTGAAGCAGTTTGAACGAAAAAAATAATTTAATCAATTAATTTCATGGTTGAAATTGATTTTTGTTTCTGTTTCTATGCATATGGAAACTTGGCGCCGGGTGATATTGAAAGGATAAGCTTCAACCATACGCCATTTTGTGAACACAGCTAATGAAAACTTCCAATAAAGCGCTTAGATAAAATTTGTACACAATTATAGATTCTGCCTCGGTCGTTTCAATGATTAGTAGCTCAAAAATGCGATTAAGAGCTAGTCTGAATGGTCCGCATACCATTTATAATCTGGTATATTGTCTTGTATAAGTGTATGTGTTTTTTATAGGATCTCTTCACTCTTTCACGGTCACTAAGTCTGTTGTTGTTGTAGCCACATTTTCATGTGGAGGTGGCGATCCTCATCAAGCTCTTGTGTGAGCAAGCTTGTTCCCATCAAAGGACCGATCGGCCCAGGAACAGGGTTGCCATTGGTTATTTAAAGGCGCCAATAACTCTCCTTGTCATATCGAGCGTCATAGGCACTCAGTATTTATGCAAGAGTCGATGCCACCCGGCCTCTCACTGATACTCTCTGCTCGATACCGATTGTCCGCGAATGCCGTTGCAGCTACTCCGTATGGAACATTCCACTATTTGCAAACTGTGGACGCGCCTGGTAGCTCGCAGCTATGCTAGAATGAACACCACACAGAACGGACCTCAGTGTTCCAGCCTGTGTGGTGCTCACAGCTATCCCGTGCCGGAATAGCTGTAGTTTCATTTGTTGACGCTATAATGATCTTTAGGAATTCCTGCTTTCGAATACCCCAATTCCATTATATCTGTGGAATGGTCCGCATTATATCCATAATTAGATGTGTCGTCTTAAAGTTCATATGGTTTTTATATTGGCTTATAAGAATGTATTGGGTTGCCCAAAAAGTAATTGCGGATTTTTTAAAAGAAAGTAAATGCATTTTTAATAAAACTTAGAATGAACTTTAATCAAATATACTTTTTTTACATTTTTTTTTCTAAAGCAAGCTAAAAGTAACAGCTGATAACTGACAGAAGAAAGAATGCAAGAATGAAAAATCCGCAATTACTTTTTGGGCAACCCAATATTTTTATCAGGGAGACCACCTTGCCCAAGAGGTTAGCACATCCGCCTTTGATGGAAAACTACTGGGTTCAAAACCTAGCGAGAACATCAGAAACAAATTCCAGCAATGGTTTTTCCCTCCTTATGCTGACGACATTTGTGAGGTACTATGCCATGTAAAAACTTCTCTCCAAAAGAGGTTTCGCACCGCGGCGTGCCGTTCGTAGTCAGCCTTAGTAAGGAGACCGCTTATCATTAAACAGTTTGCAGTTTCATCTGTTGATTTCATCATGTCATAATGTTGTTGTTTCATCTGTCGACGTCATAATAAAGTCATTAAGACTTTTGTATTTTTAAAATACATGATATTAAGCTCTTTAAGCCGTTATAGACCCTATACCAGTTATGATACGATTTGACTTCCTAAGCCTTAAAACGAAGTATGTCTCCTCTTCTTCATCATTAGGCATCATTTTTCCTTAATTGATAACTTAGCCGAAGTGAGGGCTCCGACAACATTCATCAAACATGGTCCTTCGGAGACAACATTTTCCTTAACTATCTTGGCATTCATCCTCTTTACTTTAGAATTATTTTTTGCTTCTGCTTAAAAGACAGTTTAGTTTAAAAACTTGTCAATATATCTTCATGGTCCTGCTTTTTTGCAGTTTTCTTTTCTGATTGTTATACTTGCCAAATGTGTCAATGATATTGAAATAATAATTTCAATACATACTGAAAGTGTTACTTGCCTCCATGCAAACAGTTTTTAATTTAGCTCAGCCTCAAAGTTTTGTAACCTGTAAGTTTTCAATTTATAAAGAAGTCTTTTGTCTTGGGCCAGAAACTTTTCGCCCATTAACTTTGAGAGAATAGTGCAAGAGTGTTGTTTCAGGCTTTCACCATATGTCAATTCATATATCAAAACTTTCCAAAGCAGGATATATTTTTTTCTTATTTTAGTTTCCACTCTTCATAAAATTCGAAATTCTGCATTTGAACCTCTCCCTTCTGTTCCCCCCCTAAATAGCTTATGACTGAACATTATGTTTGCTCCACTGCCAATGCATTCTCTTTCTCTCGTTGCTACAAACGTAATATGTTAAGGATAACTTTGTTGCAATCATATTCGTGCGTACATCTGTGTGTCTGCAGCCATTAAGTTCTTCCTATCCTATGGTAGCTGTAACGGTAAAAGCCCAGAGCCAGCTCGCTCCTTTGTTCAGTAATTTATCAAATGTCAAAAATTTTGTTGCATTGGCTTTCAATATATCTGTGTAACCGGAGCAGACATCTGACATGTCGAAATTTATGAGGTTTACTTTGAAAACAATGTTCAAAACTGTGAAAATGTCTTAAATGCTTTTTCGATTTCAGTTTCTTGCCAAAGAGCCATAAATGATGGCCTGCCAAACAGCCCCGGCACATGCACAGCCCCAAGCATGCACCACACAATGCAATCCCATGCCATACCATGGCATGCAATTCAATCCAGCCATGACTGCATTGGGGGATTCACCAAAACAAAAAAAAAACACAATCCCCACACATGATGTGGGAAGGAGTTTCTCTATTTTTAAAGTATAGTTGTAGTACAAGTTTAGTGTTCTTCGATTGCGCCGTATTTTGGTTTAGGGTATTCTTTCCAACTTGAATTTCCATTTTTTTGTCTTAAGTTCAAATAAAAGGTCAATGGCTTCCAAGGAATTATCGATCGATTAGTCGTTGTGTCTTAAAGAAAATTCCTTTTTCAACATTGTGTGGTGAATCAAAAGGGAGTGTGGGAAGTGTTCAGCCCTCTTTGAAAATCTGGGGAAAAAGCAATGATTGACCGTTGGGACCACACACACAACATTATAGCTTGTGTACGTTGACAAGAAATTGCTTGTCTCATACTACTCGTCCGCCACTCTCAGCTAATGAATTGAATATGGAAATGGTAAATGAAGTCTAGGAATGTCGATGTCAAATTTTAATTGACTTATCTATCATTGACTTTACATGTACAGCAAATCGAAATCACTTATTGAATTTAATTAGGTTTCATTTCATCACCATCACCATACAATGAGCCATGAGTATAAGGGAGGCTCTAGTAGGAAACAAAAAAAAAC
Source organism: Stomoxys calcitrans (assembly GCF_963082655.1). Taxonomy (NCBI): domain Eukaryota; kingdom Metazoa; phylum Arthropoda; class Insecta; order Diptera; family Muscidae; genus Stomoxys; species Stomoxys calcitrans. The sequence goes on along the minus strand of NC_081555.1, from coordinate 4,925,160 downwards.
TCAAAACAAGGGAAGGGCCGAGAAAAATTAGGCAAAAACTTTTACGGAATTAATAATTAGAGTAATATTTTTATAGAAATAAGATTTTGATAAAATTTTCTTAAGCATAAAATTTCTGAAAAATTAAAAAAATAAATAAATACATTTTTATCAAATTTTCTAAAAAAAAAAAATATTTTAAAAAATATTTTTAGAAAAAAACATTTTGCCAAATTTTTCAACAACACAAACATTTTAAGAAAAAATAAAAAAAAAAAAATTTTTTAAATAAAATTTTAGAAATATATTTTATAAAAATAAAATTTTAGAAAAATTTCTATACAAATTAAATGGTGACAAAATTTTTTATAAAAATTAAATTTTACAACAAATGAAAATAAACTGTTCAAGGATTTTTTGGTAAAAATAAATTTTTGAGAACATCTTCTTACATACAACCTGTAAGGAAGGGCAAAAGTCGCGGCGGTGCGACTGTTTTATACCCTACACCTACCTTGTAAGTGCAATGTGGGTTATTAAACAATCCTTATCAAATTTCGACCAAATATATTCAAACTGTAATAGCTACGGTTCCAAAATCTGACGAACATATATTTAGGAGGTATATCTATATCTGAATCGATTTGGAGCATACTTCTCAGATATTGTGGTAGTCGTCGAGGAAAGCGTTGTGCAAAATTTTTGCAAGATTGGTCAATAAATGCTCTTGCAGTGGCCCTTAGAGTGAAAATCGGCCCACATACATATATGACAGCTATACCTAAATCTGAGCCAATTTCTATGAAATTCACCAGCAATATCGAAAGTCATAAGAAAACCCCTCCTGCCAAATATCGAGAGAATCGAATAATAAATGACCACTTTATTGCAATATTTCTCAAAATCGGACGAACATATATATGGGACCTATATCTAAATCTGAACCGATTTCGAGCAAACTTTGCACATATTGTGGTAGTCGTCGAGGAAAGCGTTGTGCAAAGTGTTGGCAATATTGGTCAATAAATGCTCTTGCAGTGGCTCTTGGAGTGAAAATCGGGCGAGATATATATATATAGCAGCTATACCTACATCTGAGCCAATTTCTATGAAATTCACCAGTAATATCGAAAGTCATAAGAAAACCCCTCCTGCCAAATATCGAGAGAATCAAATAATAATTGACCACTTTATTGCAATATTTCTCAAAATCGGACGAACATATATATGGGAGCTATATCGGAGTCTGAACCGATTTCAAGGAAACTTTTCAGATATTGTGGTAGTCGTCGAGGAAAGCGTTTTGCAAAATTTTGGCAAGATTGGTCTTTTATATTAACATAAAAACAAAAATTTGGTATCAAAATTTCGGATGGGGTACCTAGGGGGGTGCGCCTCACCCCTAAAGCCCACCAAGTACATTTATAAGCCAGTAACGACAATATGGGACTCGAATGAAAGGTATTAGCGATTAGAATACGAATCTGTTATCCAAATGTGGGACCAACTGTTTAGGGGAGTATTTGAGTGTAGAATACGAATTTGATATCAATATTCGGGAAAAGTGTCTATGGGGCACCCCACCCCATAACACCACCCAAATAGGAAGTATTTGCTGACCATTGCAATATGGGGCTCAAATGGAAGGTATTTTAGAGTAGAACACGAATCTGATATATATTTTTAAGGCTAAGTAATTTAGTGGCCGCCCCATCCCGCAAAACACTCACCAATCCGGTTATGTTTGCTGACTATGGAAATATGGGGCATAAATGGGAGTAGACCACGAATCTGATATCAACATCCGGAACCAATTGTTAAGGGGACGTTCCACCACCATAACAAGCCCCAAATAGGACGTAAGAAAATTTAGGTCTTCAAGCCAGTGGAGCTCGATATTGAAAGCTTTTAGGGCGCAAACCCAAAACCGGACATATTTGCTGACATTTGCAATAAGGTATTTACATAAAAAGTATTTCAGATTAGAAAACGAATTTGATATCCAATTTCGAAGCCAATGGCTATATGATGTTCAAATAAATGATGTATAGATATATGAGAATAGAGCACAATGCTGATATTTTTTCAGGGCTAACTGTTTGGGGGACCTTTCTCCAAAACACCTCACGAACAGGAATTATTTACTGACCGTCGCAATATGGGGCTCAAATTAAGGTATTTGTGAGTAGAAAACGAATCCAAATGTGGGACCATGTATTTGGGGGACCGCCCCTTACCCAAAACACCCCCAAAGGGTTAACATTTACCGACCATGCCAATATGTGACTCAAGTGAAAGGAATTTTAGGTTAGAAAACGAATCTGATATCCAATTTTGGGGCCAAGTATTTGGGGGATGCCTCATCCTATAAAGTACCCTGAAACCAATGGCAATATGGGGTTTAAGTAAATGGTATTTGAGAGAAGGGCAAGATGCTGACATTTTTTTTCAGGGCCAAGTGCCTGAGCTACCGCCTCACCCCCGAAAACACCCCTAAATCGAACTAACGTATTTAGCGATCATGGCTTGTTAGTCAAGCGATATACATATACTATTGCATTTTCATAGCATGCTATTGCACTAAATGATCTTTAATTGTCGAAAATAATTATTTTAAGTATAATTTTCTTCCATATAAAGTAAATGAAGGCGCGGCGGAGCTGACCCAGTCCAGCTAGTTTTCTATATAAAAATAAAGTTTTTCTAAAATATACTTTTCAGAAAACATTTTTTATAAATTTTACTTCGGTAGCTATTTCGAAAAATTAGATTTTTTATAAAATTTTATGAATTTTTTTTTTTATTTTTTTTTTTGATTTTTTTTTGTGCTCCTGCCTATTGTATTAAATTAGCATGCATACATCATAAATGATGATGATGGTGGCCACAATAATATTTAAAATATATGCATATTTACTTCAATAAATGAAGATAAATAGCATCATCGCTTTTGAGTAGAACAGCATTTTTGGGAAAGTCATGAGAACTGCAAAATATTTTATTAAACACAAACCGGAAAACACGATTGACAATTTTGTATAAAGTAATTATTTGCAATTTGCATGCATAATTATTTTTGATTGAAATTTTAGATGAGACAGAGTGTTATAGACAAAAAAATATATTTTGGGCTAGGAATTTACATGTGTCTAATGATTATATATTTAGGCACATTAAAGTTGAATGCATTGTTATTTTAACTTATAATAGTAAAAAAAAGGTCGAGTTTGTTTCTGTTTCTGTTTTATTTTTATTTTTTATATTTATAACCACACTTGTTATCGTCTTGCTTTCTTTCTTTTTTTTTAGTTTCTTTGCTCTACCTTTTGCCATAAATCATGGCTTAACTCCTGTCATCTATTTGCGGTAAGTTTCTATTAAAATTAATTATTAATCGAAAACATTAATTCTACTTGTCTTGGTCCAAGGCCTACAAAGGTCAGGGATAACCATTTTTAAATGTGCCCTACCCCAAAAAAAAATTTATTAACTATCCATGACTTTTATGTTCTGTTTAACAAGTCAACAAGCACAGGGAAATTTATTTTTGTTTTAGCTTTTTGGTAAAGTTGAACCCCCCCCCCCCCCCCCAACTATAGTTGATGTCAAACATCTCATTAGAGTCACATTCATATCTAGGCTTCCCTGAGTCCCAAAATAAACTTTAACACACAGACACAGACAACGAATGTTGCGGGGGAGGGTGAGTGAGAGAGTGACAAAGGAGGGAGAGGAGAGCTATTTTTGTCGAAGGACATTTGCTGCTACTAAAATATTTATACAAATTGATTACCTCTAGGGTTTTCATTGCATGCCTTGAACTCTACAAAGGAGCATCATCGCAAATACACACACAGAAAGAGAGTGTTTGTTGGTCTATATATGTATGCATGTGTGTGTGTATTTGTAAAGCTAACACATTTGTATGTTGAATTGTATAAAAATTCTATGTATACATCCATATTTGTCTGCCTGTATGTGTACTATTTTGTTCGCCTTAATTCATATGTATAAATATTTGTGTGTATGTTTGTGTGTGTGTGTGTGTGTGTACATACACTTCATGTAAGCATATACGCTTGTATGAAAATGTCCATATACGACTTTAATTTAACTAAACAAAACATGTTTAAACATACTGTGTACATACATTTGTCGACTTGAATTTTCATATGAATATTTAAAGTCGATAAATTAGGGTAGATTCAGATGCAGGAGTCAAAAAAATTTAAGTTAAAAAAATCTTTGCAATTATGCAGACGTTTTTCGATTTTCTTTTCAAAAATATTGGTGGGTTTTAGGTCATGAAAAAATGTCTTGACATTGGTATATGCATATTTTAATTGCATACAACACAACCTCATAACCAATTACACATAAACAATTTTTCAAAATTGATGAATAGTTTGGTGAAATATGTTTTATGCTCGTATTTTATGCTAGGATATTGGATCACTTGTTAAAAAAGGCCCAATTCGACTTTTGTCAAATTATCGATTTTTATCGATAATCTTTATAAATGGCATTGCTGCTGAACTCGGCTATAAAAAAAGAAGGTCTCTTATCATTGGGCTTAAAATGGGCTTAGAAGTCCACTCATTGATATAGGAGAAGTATTAATGACCAAATTCGAATTTTATTGCCTGTCGATTACATAGTTATCGATACAAAGCATGCAAAAAGGTAATAATAATCTTTTTCTGACAAAAAGTTAACGTCATTACATATATTATTAAACGGCCAAGGGTTTTATAAAGGTGATTTTGGGGTACATATAACGGTCAAACGGTTGAATGGATTTTAATAAAATTGGCATCAATCTTAAGATATTTTTCCAAAGAAGTGACCAATGTATATGAAAATTAATTTTCATTAAAGAAGAGCCATGGAAATGAGGAATTAATTTTCAATAAAAGAAGAAGAAGCATAAACACAGAAAGTTGATGTTGGTTGTTTTCTAAAGCATTCGTTATGGATGTGAATTCAAAGCCATGGGGGGGAGTATTAGTGGTGGGAGTAAGAGAAACAAATGGTGTTAGAGAAAGAGTATCAATATTTTAGGTGTTATGGGTGTAGGGTTTTGTGGGAGTGAGATGTGCGTGGTCCTACTCGGTATGTTGGTCAGCCAGTATCTAAAGGCTCGGCTTTGTGTGGCATTTGCAATTTTGTTGTTTGTATGTATATCTTTTGGGAGCCTATGCAACAAGATAAAATATTTTGTAACTACAGTACAGGTCGTATGCAGAAGGTGGGTGAGTATCATTATTGTATTTAAACATACAGAGAAAAAAATTTAAAAGATAGCCGGTTAAGAATGATTCTGCTTAGTCAAAGTTAGTTGTGTTGCTATACTATGGACTCAATGAACGAAATACTTTAAGGACAGTTATAGGACAGTTTAAAGAAGTAGGGGAGAGAATGCAGTATATTGCAATATTTAATGGGCTCATATCTTTATTATGTAAAATATAATAATTTCTTTTTATTTCTTTGATTTCTGATTTCTTTGATTTCTGATATCGATTGGAGTCTGCTATACCGCATGGAATCGATAGACGATCAGGTGAACTTTTTATCTAGAAATGTGTGCGCTGTCCAAGATTTTGTGCTCCCGATCAAAATGAGACAAATTTGTTCGAAGACTAAACCTTGGTTTTCGGCAGATATTCGTGTTGCAATTGAGTCCCGAAACACTGCATACCGTAGATGGAAACGTTTTAGGACGTCGCACCTACGAGAGGAATATCGCTCCAACAGATCCCGTGTCAATAAGTTGATAAGAGCTGCCAAGATCAATTACTACCTCAGACGTTTTACCTCTGCGATCGGTTCGAGGAAGACTTGGAAGACCATTCACGACATTGGTATCGGTCGCAGATCCCCCGATAACATCACTGATGTGGATGTGGACCAGCTTAATGCTACTTTCACCAATATTCCAACAAACCCCATAGATCCTAGTTTCTATGACTTTGAGTTGACTCTTGGGGATCGTCACAGTGAAGGTTTTGAATTTTCGGGTATAGAACAGAACGATGTGGTACTTGGTTTCTCCATGGTGAAGTCAAATGCAGTTGGATTCGACGGCATTGAACCAAGATTTCTCAAGGTACTATTACCATTTATTTTGCCATACATTACCCACATTTTTAACAGCATTTTGACCAGAAGTTCATTTCCGGTGGCATGGAAGTACGCTAAAGTTATACCCTTACCTAAGAATTGTAGGGAGTTTCGGCCCATCTCCATTTTGTGTTTTCTGTCCAAAGTCTTTGAGAAGATAATGTATAGACAGATATTTTCGTATATAAATGAGAACTCTCTTTTATATGAGAAGCAGTCAGGTTTCCGTCCCGGACGTAGTTGTATAAGTGCTCTAGCAGATGTGGTGGAGGATATCAGGAGTAACTTGGAGAATGACGAATTGAATTTGCTTGTTCTCCTCGACCATTCAAAGGCATTCGATACGGTCGATCACACTATGTTGGCAGCAAAATTAAAAAACCTGTTTCATTTCTCGTCTTCGTCTGTTCGTTTAATCATGTCATATCTCTCCAATCGTACCCAATCCGTGGTTTCGAAGTCATCAGTTTCTAGTCCCTTGCCTGTTATTCGAGGAGTGCCCCAGGGTTCAATCTTGGGTCCTATTCTATTTTCTTTATATAGCAACGACCTGCCAGACCAGCTCTCATTTTGTAAGACCCACATGTATGCTGATGATGTGCAGGTCTATATAAGTAGCACGAAGGAATGCTTAGACGACCATGTCAGGATGCTGAACCATGACCTGTCCAGAATTTATGAATGGGCAAATGCTAATGGCTTGTGCCTTAATCCTCTCAAGTCGAAGTGCATGGTTATTAAGAAAAGGGTTTCACGTTTCACTTGCGATCCTGTTGTTGTTGTTGCTAATGAGAGGTTAGAGATCGTGGCTCGTGCAAAGAACCTGGGGGTGACTTTCAACAGTACCTTGTCGTGGACAGACCATATTAATGCTGCTGTTGGTCAAGGGTATTCAAAGCTTCGCTCGCTTTGGTCCACTCAACAACTTACTCCTCTTTGGGTAAGAATACTTTTGGCAAAGTCATATATTATACCTAGCCTACTCTACGGTTGTGAGCTATTTGCAAACTGTGATTCTCGAAGCAGTCGTAAGATCGATACTTTCTTCAACAGTGTGGTACGCTATGTATATGGTCTTCGTCGACGAGACTCCACTTTCCGTTTCTCCAGATCCTTATATGGTGTATCATTTCGTGATGTTTTGCTCATGAGGTCATTGACCTTTTTACATAGGATAATATATACACAGGCACCATCTCATTTATTTGAGAGAATCAGATTTGCAAGGTCGAACCGAGGAAACAAATTGATTCCAATGATACACCGTAGCTTAGTCTCTCAATGGCATCTATTTATATTCGCCGTTCAGCTCTGGAACTCTCTCCCGCACGACCTTCAAACCATCAGTAACGTTGTAACATTTAAAGGTAAATTACTAGATCACTTTAGGGATTCTAGATAAGTCTTGTTAAAAATAAATATGTCAAGTGTTAATTTTGATTTGTGAGCGGTAAATAATTGTATACCAACATTTTTCTTATTTTTGATTTATTACTCAAATTAACATCCTATTTATATTTTGTTAGTTTCAAGCTTATTATATTTGATTTTTTTTTCTTTTTTTTACATTTATTTATTTATACTTTGTCTAACATTGTAACTTTAAAAGGATTAATTTCCCGTACTATAATCATAAGAACATGCGTTCTTGTTGTGCGGGTGTCAATAAATTACAAATTACAAAATTACAAAAAAAAATATGCTCGGTTCATAACCTGATATAGCCATATAAAACGATCTCCCGATTTTTCGTCTTGAGCCCCTATAGTGCGCAATTCTTATCCAATTTGGTTGACATTTTGCACTGCGACTGTTTCTATGAATTTTAACATGCATATCAAATATGGTCTGAATTAGTCCACAGCCTGATATTGCTCCCATATAATCCGATCTCCCGATTTTTAGTCTTGAGCCCCTATAGCACAATTTAACTTGTTTGATCTACGATTTTTTCCTTGTTGCAAAAACCGAATTAGATTTTTTCAAAAGTAGGGATAGTTATCGATTAGATTGTAATCGGTTAATTGATTTTGAGCAACTTGCCACAGATGTTGAAATCGTCAAAGTTGGGCGCCCCGGTAGCCGAGTTGGTAGCGTGCTTGGATTACCAGTGCAGGGGTCGGGGGTTCGATTTCCGCCAGAAGCCTTGGTCTGTCGCTATTCTTATCCAATTTGGTTGACATTTTGCACTGCGACTGTTTCTATGAATTTTAACATGCATATCAAATATGGTCTGAATTAGTCCACAGCCTGATATTGCTCCCATATAATCCGATCTCCCGATTTTTAGTCTTGAGCCCCTATAGCACAATTTAACTTGTTTGATCTACGATTTTTTCCTTGTTGCAAAAACCGAATTAGATTTTTTCAAAAGTAGGGATAGTTATCGATTAGATTGTAATCGGTTAATTGATTTTGAGCAACTTGCCACAGATGTTGAAATCGTCAAAGTTGGGCGCCCCGGTAGCCGAGTTGGTAGCGTGCTTGGATTACCAGTGCAGGGGTCGGGGGTTCGATTTCCGCCAGAAGCCTTGGTCTGTCGCTACTGTGGTATCACAATGGACTTAAAATTGTCTAAATGAGTCTGTAAAGGACTTCCACTCTTACCGAACCTAACCTAACTATATAATAGTTATCGAATATATGTAATTGGTCCATCAATATAATAGTTATCGATTGAATTTAATTGGTTTATCGATATAATAGTAATCAGTTCAGCATTTTTAAACCTTTACTTTCTGGAAAAAGTCGAATTCAATTTTTTCAAAGTAGGAAGCGTTATCGTTTATCGATTAAATTATCTTTAGTTTATCGATTTGAAACTTGCCGCAGATGTCTCAATCAATTTTAGCTAGAGAGGTCATTATCATATAATTAAGATCGATTTATCGAATTATTAGTAATTGGTTTAGCATTATTCAACCAGGTAATCATAAATGTTAGCAAAAATCAATGTTGGATAAGGATTTAGATAAGATTTTATAAACCGACTACAAAATAATAGTTTACAAAATTATTGATACATTTCATACAAATATGAAAATTTAATCGATTTATATAAATTGAATTTATACACAAAGTGTCTTTTCACAAAACAACTTTTAAATAACACCAAAAGAACAAAGAAAAGAAAAACATGTGTATCGGAATTTGAAAATTTGAATTTCTGAAATGCTGCAAACTGGAGTTGTATTAACTGCAGTGTTGACTTTTGGCTTTGGTTTATTTTCAATTCTGTGCTTTCCCTTTGAGCCACCTTAATAAACATTTCTGACGTATGCTAAATTAACAGATTTTACATTTGCGATTTAACAAGAGCGGGCGGCAGCACCATCATCAGCAAGAACAACAAAACACTACAAACATTCATTCAACATACATAGGAGCACCGATAGATAGCTAGAGTTGAAGCGAAAGAGGGTTTGGAAACGGCAAGGCAGGGGCATACACAAAGTAGCCGTCACAGTGGAAAACACATAAAAAAAGAGAAATGGATCCACTGTAAAACACAGCGAATACAAATGTTACGAAAATAAAAAATTGTTGTCATTACTAACTGAGATTAAATTTCCACTTCTCTGAATCGTTGTTTTCCCAACTCGCATAGTAGACAAAGTCGTAATGAAAGTGCTATCCGTTTGGTTCGGGAATAAATTATTATTTTTGTTTGGAAACAAACACACACCGGGCTCTTTTGTTGTGATGATGGAAATATTCAAATTGGTTTTTATTTTCTGTGGCCATACATTGGCCGTTTGTAGAGCAAATTTTATTATCGATAGAAAGTGGAAGAAGAAAATTGGAAATTGAAATTCACTGATAATTAAATTGAATAACAGGCTTTTCAGACTGCTGTGGCTGTCGTTGATGCTGTCTCTGCTTTCCATTTTCATGCAAGTGGGCGCTGCAATAAAATGCATTCGAATTCAATCAAAATTTCGAACTAAGCAACGAGATAAGCAGCTCTAACAAAAAAATGTGGACTTTGTGGGAATGTTTTTATAATTTTTTATGGAACATAATATTATCTATGGACTATCATTGAAAACCTAAATTTTTATGAGAGAAATGTGTAGAAAATGGTGTGAAAGCTTTTCGTTATTCAATGGGATTTTTTTAATCATTTTTTGTTAATATATGGTTGGCCAAACATTGTTGGCTCACGGAAGAAATTGTCGTAAAATATTTTCATTTTAAAAATTAATTAAAATTTTAAATATTCAAATATCCAACGGTTTTCTAAAGTCTCTCAGTGACAATGGCGATACAAGTGCCAGTATTGCATAGTGAATCATACATAGTACAGAGGGTCCACACTTGGGGGGAAGGGTGCACACTTGGTGGTGTGCATATCACTGGTGATTATAAACATCCACCCACGCACTTAGTCCTGATAAATATCAGCATTGTGCTAGAGCAGGATTTTGTTTGAGCCCCATAATGTAGAGCTGGCAAAATATCGATGGCCCTATTGATACTATCGATATTTTATTTTTTATCTGAATATCGATTGATATTTTTCCTATCGATACTATCGGCAAAGTTATTTTTTTTGAAAAATTTAACAAAAATAAGCGAACCGAACCCGAATGTATCTGTGAGTATGTAAGTTACATTGCGCCTATAGATGGCGCAATTTTCATCCGATTGGACAAAAATTTTGTGCAATGTTTTCTCTCATGACTTCCAACAGACGCATTAAATTTGGTTTTGTTTGGTCCGTGCATTTATATTGCTGGGGAAGGGCCCACACTTGGGGGCAAGGGTCCGCACTTGGGGTGAAGGGTCCACACTTGGGAGGAAAGGGTTCACACTTGGTGGCAAGGTTCCACACTTGGGGGGAAGGGTCCACACTTGAGGAGAAATGCCCTCACTTAGGGGGAAGGGTTCACAATTTGGGGAGAGGGGCCCTCACTTAGGGGGAAGGGTTCACAATTTGGGGAGTAGGGCCCTCACTTAGGGGGAAGGATCCACACTTGGGGCGAAGGTTCCACACTTGGCAGGAAAGGGTCCACACTTGGTGGCAAGGTTCCACACATGGGGGGAATGGTCCACACTTGTGGGTAAGGGTCCACACTTGAGGGGAAGGGTTCACACTTAGCAGGAAGGGTCCACACTTGGGAGGAAAGGGTCCACACTTGGTGGCAAGGTTCCACACTTGGGGGGGAATGGTCCACACTTGTGAGGAAGGGTCCACACTTTGGGGAAGGGTCCACACTTGAGGGGGAGAAGAGTCCACACTTGGGGGAGAAGGGTCCAATTGAGGTTCGGCCCCATTCCATAACACCCCGCAATAATCATGTACACCTATCTACTTTATAGGATTTACCTGAAAGGCATCTGAATCAGATATAAGACTTCAGAGACAGGTGTCAGAAGGCTCGCCGCACCCCTTATAATTCTGATTTTGCAAACATTTTTTTCCATTAGGGTGATTTTGGGTATTTTCGACAAAAATAGTGGGCAAACTATGTTCTCATTGTTTAAAGCGGATTTTGTTGATTTCTCTTAGAGTTTCCAACATACAAGGCTAAAGCCTTCTTCTGACTCTGGACATTCCCGATTAATTTCATAGAAATCGGTTCAGATTTAGATATAGCTCTCATATATATATCGCCCGATTTTAACTCCTAGAGCCATTGCAAGCGCATTTATTGACAAATCTTCCTAAAATTTTGTACAACGCCTTCCTCGACAACTACCACAGTATGTGAGAAGTTTTCTTGTAATCGGTTCAGATTTATATATAGCTCCCATATATATGTTCGTCCGATTTGCAGTAATAATGCAATAAATTGGTCACTTGTTAATCCATTCTCTCGAAATTTGGCAGGAAGGTTTTTTTTTATCACTCTCGACATTACTGGTGAATCTCATAGAAATCGGTTCAGATTTTGATATAGCTCTCATATATATATATAGCCCGATTTTCACTCCTAGAGCCATTGCAAGCGCATTTATTGACAAATCTTCCCAAAATTTTGTACAACGCCTTCCTCGACGACTACCACAATATATGAGAAGTTTTCTTGTAATCGGTTCAGATTTATATATAGCTCCCATATATATGTTCGTCCGATTTGCAGTAATAATGCAATAAATTGGTCACTTATTAATCCATTCTCTCGAAATTTGGCAGGAAGGTTTTTTTTATGACTCTCGACATTACTGGTGAATTTTATAGAAATCGGTTCAGATTTAGATATAGCTCTATAGCCCGATTTTCACTCCTAGAACCATTGCAAGCGCATTTATTAACCAATCTTCCCAAAACTTTGTACAACGCTTTCCACGACGACTACCACATTATCTGAAAAGTTTGATCGAAATCGGCTCAGAATTAGATATAGCTCTGATATATATGTTGGTCAGATTTTGGACAATTTGCAATAATGTTGTCATTTTTCAATCGTTGTTATTACAGTTTGAACATATTTGCTCGCCGAGGTCCATCAAAATTAGTTCAGAATTGTCTATAGCTCCCACATTGTACCTATATGGAGGGGTATTATACAGTCGGCACCGCCCGACTTTTGCCCTTTCTTACTGGTTTTTCATTATTAATTTTTTAAAAGCCTTTCATCTACAAACAACTTTGCCATCCTCCAATAGTTGGCTTAACCTTTTTTTCTCTTTGCATAGTTGTCATTACCAACTCTCCAGTACCTATTCCGCATTGCGGTTTGCGGATTCGACGACCTTTCTTTCTTGGAATCACATTTTCCCCAATCAAAGCTCACTCGCTAACCACAAGATCTCCATTTCGCAATAAGCAATTTTGTTTTTAAAACACTGTTGCCAAAATTTTATGAACTACACATGGCTGTTTAGATATTCCTTTTACTAGATTCTTGGTTTTTGTTACCAAATAAAAACAACAACAGAAACAACAAAAAGAAACCAAATGGAATGGCAGTCACTTAGTCTTGGTAGACTAACGGCAAATGCTGAGTTGAAATTTTTAGCTTTACTCGCATTTAGCACCACAATCTGCTTTTGTAAGCAGTTCAAAGCCTCAAATTGGATTAGATGCAATGAAGTTTAGATCATATGGCTAGGGGTTTGCTGGCCGGAATGGTGGGTTGGCCAACTAGCTCGTTGGCTGTTTGGTTGGTTATTTGGGGTCCCCAAAGCCAACTGCTGGCTATATCCCAACTGCCAGCAGCAGTACTTGGATATGTTGTTTTGGGCTATGTATGCATGTACTTTGTAATAGACTCGATACTCTAGAAAGTGGTATGGCAACATAAACCTACTTAACCTCCATCAGCACACCATCATCATCGTAATCATCATCATTATTTTCCATTTTTCCCCATTCCATAAGCTATGGAGTGTAGGAGCGTAGAGCAAAAAACAGAGGAAAAAAACACAGAAAAACCGCATACAACAAACACTCTTACACTTAGTTTGCTTTGCCGCTCCATCATTGTAGGGGAACAAAAAAACTATTGGGTCACTTCAAATCCCAGTGAGAATTCAGGGCAAAATGTTCAAAATTGCTGTACTTGAAAGTGAATTGGAATTTTGTTTGCATTTCCCTCGATATTCGCTGCCTCAGCTGCTGTTGCACGCCACAAAAGCGGGGCAAGCAGAGTTTATTCATATGATGATTAAGTTTAAGCAAACCAAACTCTCAACCAACCAAACGGTCAGCCATTCTGCTAACTAACCAACGGTTAATGGTGAACCATTTCTTACTTGAAACTCAATTTTTCTTCGCTTTTTTTTGCAGAAACAAAAGAACCATAATTTTCTTTATTAAATATTATCTTCGTATACACAAACATAATGAAATGTTGTTAACACACATAACTTTTTATGGGGCATGATGTGGGGTGGGGGGGGGGGCAAAAGGTTCACAGGCCTTATAAAGATTTTTATAAATGTTTAAGCAAATAGGTCGTTTAACTCAACATATTAAGCAAATGGTTAGTAAAAGTGTACATTATGTATATAGAATTTTTAAAATTGCAGGAAATTGAGTCCAGAGGCATTGTTATTGCAAAGAATAGAAAGATTTCTTAAAGAATCAAAAGCACAGAAATAGGACTAAGAATAAAAATGACAACTTATAAATAACAACTTGAGTTTGACAAAAGAAAATTTTCTTTTATCTTTTTTGCAGGGAAAATTTTGTAAACATTTTTTTTATCAATTTTGTTTTCATAAAAAATTGTTATTATTATTTCTACAAAGAATATTTCGATTTTTGTATTGCTAAAAATTTTTTTTATGAACAATTTTAATAAAATTCAAATTTTAAAATTTTTTTTTTTATTAAAAATGATTTAAAGTTTTATTTTTATTGAATAAGTTTTAAAAGTTTATTTCCTTAAAAAAATTTTATAAAATTTTGTCAAAATTCTATTTATATCGACAATTTTTAAAAATTTTTCAAAATTTTATTTCCAAACAAAATATTATTTTTATAGCAAAATTTTATTTTTATAAAAAAAAATTTTCAAAATTTTATTTTTATAGAAAAATTTTTTCAAAATTTAAATTTTATTGACAAATTTTTTCACAATTTATTTTTATCGAAATCATGCCAAAATTTATATTTTTATGAAACCTTTTGTCATGAAGCCCTTTTGTCATGTTCCAAATTTGAAAATATTTTATATTCGTATTTAACTCTCAAATATATTTCATTAGATTCCCATATTGTCCCGACTCCGGAAAATAACCTAATTGTTGGTATAAGTTTCATATTCTACTCTCAAATACCTTTCGTTTGAGTCCCATTTTCGGTGCACATCTCCATTTGGTGCGTAATTTTGGGCTGGGGTTAACCCATCTGGGACTGCAGTTGTCAAACCTATAATGGTATATAGTGTTGTGGTCTGGTGGACGGCACTTCAAAAGACCATCTACTGCACAGTACTAAACCGGATCCAAAGAATGGCTTGTTTGGGCATCACATACGCACTGAGGACGACACCATCCGATGCACTGAATTTAATGCTGCATCTAATGCCTCTGGACATTGTGCCGTGAGGCTAAGGAAGCTTTCTCTTTGGTCATGTGGCGGCTACAGACACTGTGCTATCCTTGCTACAATGTCTGATGTTCCAGGCGGTGTGGATTACACCTTACTTGAGCCGTTTTTTGACAAAAAGTACTGTACCACTATTCCTGATAGAACCGATTGGAACTACGATATCCCTGGTAATAGAAGTTACATAGAATGCGAATGATTCCAAACTAGACGACCAGGTGGGCTTTTGGGATGCACTCTAAAGATCTAAAACTGGTCATATAGAAAAGGTTACTCGACCACTGCAGTGTGTATCAAGCGGAGTTGCTTGCAATTAAGGAAGTGGTGGAATGGCTGGGGTATAATGTCATAACGACGATTGACATTTATATCTTCTCAGACAGCCAGGCAGCCATTAAATCCATGGAGAAAGTATGGTCTGAACACAAAAATCGTCCTCGAATGTCGCAGATCTCTCAACGAGATGGTAGAACAGTTCAAAATTCACTTGTTCTGGTGCCGGGCCACAGAGATACACCAGGGATTTGTAAAGCGGACGAGCTTTCGAGAGTAGGAAGTACTTTACACATTCCAGGGATACTGGAATCTGTGGGTATGCCTCTAGCGACATGTAAGCTAAGTTGTCAGAATCAGGCCCGAAAGACAACGAATGATAGATGGTCAGATAGAGGGCGCCGTTAGCATTCCAAAACTATGTGGCATAATCTAGACTTGAAAAGGTCTACCGGTTTGCTGTCATTGGGTAGAATAGACGTCTCAGTCATTGTGTCCGTCATGACAGGTCACTGTCTAATCGGAATACATGCTGACATTCTGAAGGAGGCCAGCAACGACTTTTGCAGAAGCTGTGACGACATCTAAGAAGAAGAGACTATAGAACACCTGTGAGTGTGTCCCGCACTGGCTCTAAACAGTAGTTCCATTTGAGGTTCTTATTTCTTTGAGAACTTGTCTGATTTACCGGATTTGAACATCCGATCTGGATGGTTTAAGAACTAGAAGGCATCTTCCTTCTTCTGTTCCTGTGGTATTACAATGGACGCAGACGTCTAAGTGAGTCTGATGCCAGACTGTCACTTAAACCTAACCTAACCTATCCCAATTGGGAATAGACCTAAAATGTTTATATGGGTTTCGTTTTCATCTTCCAATAATGAGAAGTGTTTTTTAGGAGAAGTGCCTATCCCAAATGGGAAAGACCTAAAATTTTTTATTGGGTTTCATATTCTAATTCAATAATGAGAAGTGCTTTTTAGGAAAGACATTTCGCCTCATGTATGGATATCAAATTCATGCTCCACTTTCAAATTCTTTTAATTTGTGCACCATATTGCCATGGTCGGTAAGTATGAATCGTTTGGAGGGTGTTTTGGGGCGGCCACCGGCACTTTGCTCTGAAAATCGATATAAAATTCGTTCTTTACTCCAAAATACCGATGATTTGAGCTCGTTATTGCTTTAGTCGGATATGAAGTTCAGTTTAGGGGGTGATTTAGGGCCCTCAAACTCTTGGCTCCAAATTTGGATATCAAATTCGTTTTCTACTCTCAAATACCTTTCATTTGAGTGCCATGTTGCTATAAGGGGTCAAATAATATTCGACTTATTTTTTGGAGGAAAAGCTCCATCTAGACTTGAACGCAAATTTTAATGTCAAATTCGTAATCTACTCCCAAATATCTTTCATGGTCGGCTGATATGCCTATTTGGGGTTACTTGGGGGTGGCATATTTGTAATCTACTGCCAAATACTTTTCATTTGAGTCCCATATTGATATGAACATCGAATAAATCTGTTTAAAGGAGTTTTGGGCTTGGGGTGGTCCGCTGGGTACTTGGAAATTTAATACGATGTTCGTTTTCTAGTCTCCAATACCTTTCATTTGATATCCATATTGTGCCTATTGGTCCAATTTTGGTTTCGGGTGGCGTTTTTGGGGTAAGGGGAAGGGTTCACCACCATCAGATATCTAAAAATTATATAACCTATTGTTCCTTCCACATAATCTGTGAAGATTTTAAGAAAATCGGTTCAGCCGTTTTTGATTCTACGAAACAAACAAACCGAGTCTCATATAGTCATGGTGGATCATATGCCCATTTGGGACGTTTTTGGGGGGTTGGAAAATTTCAAGGCAATCGGTATAGCCGTTTTTGAGTCTATACGGAAAAAACAAACAAACCGACAAGTAAACAAACACAAATTCGTCAAAATTTTATTTCTATAGAAAATTTTGTCAAAATTTTATTTCTATAGAAAATTTTGTCAAAATTTTATTTCTATAGAAAATTTTATCAAAATTTTATTTCTATAGAAAATTTTGTCAAAATTTTATTTCTGTAGAAAATTTTGACAAAATTTTATTTCTATAGAAAATTTTGTCAAAATTTTATTTCTATAGAAAATTTTGTCAAAATTTTATTTTTTTAGAAAATTTTGTCAAAATTTTATTTCTATAGAAAATTTTGTTAAAATTTTATTTCTATAGAAAATTTTGTCAAAATTGTATTTCTATAGAAAATTTTGTCAAAATTGTATTTCTATAGAAAATTTTGTCAAAATTTTATTTTTATAGAAAATTTTGTTAAAATTTTATTTTTATAGAAAATTTTGTGAAAATTTTATTTTTATAGAAAATTTTGTCAAAATTTTTTTTCTATAGAAAATTTTGTCGAAATTTTATTTTTATAGAAAATTTTGTCAATATTTTATTTCTATAGAAAATTTGGTCAAAATTTTATTTCTACAGAAAATTTTGTCAAAATTGTATTTCTATAGAAAATTTTGTCAAAATTGTATTTCTATAGAAAATTTTGTCAAAATTGTATTTCTATAGAAAATTTTGTCAAAATTGTATTTCTATAGAAAATTTTGTGAAAATTTTATTTTTATAGAACATTTTGTGAAAATTTTATTTTTATAGAAAATTTTGTGAAAATTTTATTTTTATAGAAAATTTTGTCAAAATTTTTTTTCTATAGAAAAATTTGTCGAAATTTTATTTTTATAGAAAATTTTGTCAATATTTTATTTCTATAGAAAATTTTGGCAAAATTTTATTTCTATAGAAAATTTTGGCAAAATTTTCTATAGAAATAAAATTTTGAGAAAATTTTCTATAGAAATAAAATTTTGCCAAAATTTTCTATAGAAATAAAATTTTGCCAAAATTTTCTATAGAAATAAAATATTGACAAAATTTTCTATAAAAATAAAATTTCGACAAATTTTTCTATAGAAAAAAAATTTTGACAAAATTTTCTATAAAAATAAAATTTTCACAAAATTTTCTATAAAAATAAAATTTTCACATATAGAAATAAATTTTTTTTTCTATAGATGTCGCCGCGGTAGCCGATTTGTTATCGTGTTTGGATTACCTTGTTGGAACATTGAGGTCCGATCTGTGTGGTATTCATTGCTGTCACAAGAAGCTTAGCTGCAAGCTACCGGTTGCGGATAGTGGAATGCTCCATACGGAGTTGCTGCAACAGCAGTCACGGGCAATCAAAGTCTCGAGCGGAGGGTCTCAGAAAGAGGGTGGACGGCACCGGCTCTTACAGAAATACTGAGTGCCTATGATGCTCGATATGACAAGGCGGGTTATTGGCGCCTTTAAATAACCATCCTGTTGCCGCGGCGATCGGTCCTTTGGATCGGAACTAACTTGTTCACCTATAGTCGCTTGATGAGGTACGCTACCTCCACATGAGGATCGCTACCTCCACGTGACCATTGCGGAGCTCGTGGGTTCAATTCCCACCTAAGGTCTGTTCTGTCTCTTTTGTGATATCACAATAGACTATCATTGTCAGAGTCTGTTTAGATATAGAATGCCATCCTAAACTCCATATTTCTAAGATAAGTCAATTTTTTTATCCAATCGTCTCTCTTCATGTGAATTTTTCCCTTAACATCTCCTTTTTTTGGAATGTCATTGCCTCTGCAAACTAAATATTTTTCTTGACTTTTCATACACCCCTCTTACGATTTCGAGTATGATAAGCAAATTTTTTTGGTGTCAGCTCTGTTTTTTGGTATTTTTTGTTTACATTTGACGCAGTGGCAGAGTGGCTCGCATTCAAAGCAACTAACAAACAAACTATGCGGACGCATTCAGCTTCAAGAGTCATCTAAGCGTCTGCAACTACAGCAGCAGCTACGACATCGGTAACAGAGTCGTACACCATGAAACAATCCAACCAGGAAAAACAAACTTCCAAGACTTGTTTGGCAACTTCTTACTGGTTTTGAGCGATTTGTTGATGTTTTTCTTCATTTTTTTTATTTTATTTTGTTTTGGTATCCAACACACACAACAAAATAGAGGGGAAAAAATCAAAGCGTTTTTACGGTTTTGCTGTAAGCGTCTCTAAGACCGTTTGTTGGCCATCATACACTTCTCAAAGAAAAAAATATAAGAAAAAAAATAAATAAAAATTATGATGGCTTAGCCATTTGCCATGCTTCTTGAGCTCGGAGGGCCACAACATCACAAAATCTTGACAACATTTGTTTCGTTCGCTGGTTAGTCCCTGCTATGGCTTGATGCCTGGCTGTGAATGGAAATCAAGCGGCTTTTGTTTTTCGGTTTTATGATTCATGGCTGCTTTGTAGGTTTTTTTCTGTTTTTTTTTTGGATTTGTATGTGAATGTGGACATGCAAAAAAGACGATGAAAACTAAATACGACAACATCACAAAATTGTATTAAATAAAATATGTGGAGCACATAACGACTGCTGCATACTCTTATGAAGATGATGTGGATGCTGCTAATGCTGATGGTTACGGCTATGGGGATGAGGATGGTGCTGGTGAATCACATGTTGTCAACCTAATAGCCAGTCAGCCAGCCATTCAAATTGGCCTCTTCTCCTCTACTTTCTACCTGGTGCGCTAGCAGGCTGTCTGTCTGTCTGACTGACTGACTGGCGGCTGGGCTCTGAGTATAGTGTTCCAAGTATGTCTGTCCTAGAGGAGGGTGGGACTTTACAAAATATCTCGCACACATGGTATTCATATAATACGCTGGAGAGAATGAAAAGAATTATAATTTGGGATGTGGAGTGATGAAAAATAAATTTACAAAAATTTAGGGTAAGGTTTTGAATTAAAAATCATCTACACTACAAATGAGGATGAAATTTGTTGGCGATTTCAGTTTGCCCCAACCCATGAAGGCCACCACATGACCCAAAATATATAGGTAAGCATTTAATGCCTTAAATTGTTTGTCTCTTAGTTAACGTAAAATATTTATCCTTTGCTTTTTATTATTTTCAAAAAATCAAACTCTCTAAAAATACACCCGCCTAGGCTTAGCATCCTATCATAACGGCTGATTTTCAGAGCCACTAAATGTTGTTTCCTTTTTGACCTCAAAAAAGGTTATAGGGTCTACTATCACTACCCACCACTACATGTGTAGTGTGTCATGTGAGACAGGAAACAGGAATAAAATTCAAATAAAAGCAACAACACAACAATAGAAGAAGAAACAAAACGCCAAAGAGCCATGCAAAAGGAGGAGTGGCGAAGAGGCGAGTTAAATGGAGAAGAGATGAGCGCATATAACCACAGCGTGGTATATGTGGAATATACAGCCGAAAAAGAAAACAAAACCTGAGCCTATCAGAGATGGCATGACAGGCCATCTCTGTGCCACCGGAAGTCCTTGTGAAATATACCAACCATAGTTGCCTTAGCTAACCGACAAAATAACCATGAAAACGGAAATACCTATAATTTTCAAACAGCAGTCAGCAGTCTGACTTTCGTTTGCTCGTCATGGTAGGCACATAAATTGATGTTAAAATATAAAACATTTATATCAGCACATTACATATAACATTTCTTTGGTTTTCTGCTTTAAATAGTTATGGGCAAAGCCATTAATCTGCTAGATTTCTACCGCCATATACAGAAGTAAGCATGCTAGCAAAAAAAGGGATTTTAAATAAAAAATTTTGTTGTTTAAACAATTTTTTTATGTCCTTTTCGAAAATGTCTTCATACTTTTGCCAATCACTGTAATTGAAGAGGTCTGTAGATTCGTTTCTTCTTATGCATACACAAATTCTCGTTTGTCTTTACTTTATTCTTTTCATTAAAAAAGGCAAACATTACAATTGGACAAAGGATTGTTCGATTGCTGCTGATTATGAACACAAAGAAAAAAATATTTATATATAGGTGCAAGGGTACATTGGGGTGTTTCTACACAAAGCTTGAAGAAGAAAATAAAATGTTCAAAAATTGGGAATAAAATTTGTTCGCTTCTTTTTATTTTGGTTGTTTTTTTTTGTCATTGAATTTTTTCGTCCAGCTGAAGCCATTAGAGTTTCTTTTTACTTCATTTAGAATAAAAAGCAAAATTAAAACCTTTGTAAAAAGTTAAGGCAAAATGTGGTGTCCTATAAATGCACTTATTAGTGAGTAGGTGGAAGCGTGTGAACTTTTCGGGGATTAGTGGACTGATGATGAAGCTTTGGTCAGCTTCGAAATTGCGAAAACAAAATTTTCTTTAAAAATAAAATTCTGACAAAATTTTCTATAGAAATAAAATTTTGACAAAATTTTCTATAAAAATCAAGTTTTGACAAAATTTTCTATAAAAATAAAATTTTGACAAGATTTTCTATAAAAATAAAATTTTGACAAAATTTTCTATGAAAATAAAATTTTGACAAAATTTTCTATAAAAATAAAAATTTGACAAAATTTTCTATAAAAATAAAGTTTTGACAAAATTTTCTATAAAAATAAAATTTTCTGTAATAATAAAATTTTAACAAAATTTTCTACAAAAATAAAATTTTTACAAAATTTTCTGTAATAATAAAATTTTAACAAAATTTTCTACAAAAATAAAATTTTGAACAAATTTTCTATAAAAATAAAATTTTGACAAAATTTTTTATAAAAATAAAATGTTGATAAAATTTTCTATAAAAATAAAATTTTGACAAAATTTTCTATAGAAATAAAATTTTGACAAAATTTTCTATAGAAATAAAATTTTGACAAAATTTTCTATAAAAATTAAATTTTGACAAATTTTTCTATAGAAATAAAATTTTGACAAAATTTTCTATAGAAATAAAATTTTGACAAAATTTTTTTTAAAAAATAAAATTTTGACAAAATTTTCTATAAAAATAAAATTTTGACTAAATTTTTTATAAAAATAAAATTTTGACAAAATTTTCTATAAAAATAAAATTTTGACTAAATTTTTTATAAAAATAAAATTTTGACAACATTTTCTATAAAAATAAAATTTTGACAAAATTTTGTATAAAAATAAAATTTTGACAAAATTTTTGATTAAATCTTATATATAAAAATCAATTTGTGTTTGCTTGTTGGTTTATATGTTTGTTTGTTCCGCATACACTCAAAAACGGCTCAACCGATTACGTTAAAAATTTCACAGATTGTGTAGGTTGGTCTGCAAGGAAACATAGGCTATATAATTTTTTGATATCAGAAAGGGGGCGTACCCTCCCCTTTGCCCCAAAAGTACTACCTAAAAATAAAAACGTATCGATCGGGACAATATGGGACTCAAATGAAAGGTATTCAGAAGCGGAGTACGAATTTCATATTAAAAGTTGGGTTCAAGTAACTGGGGGGCCGCCCCAACCCATAAACCCACTAAAATAGGTTTATTGGACGATCTTAACTTATTGAGCCGCTAGAGGGCGCAATTCTCATCCGATTTGGCTTTTGCATGAGGTGTTTTGATATGACTTGCAAAAACTGTGATGAGTATGGCACAAATAGGTTCATAACCTGATATAGCTGCCATATAAACCAATCTTGAGTCTTGACTTCTTGAGCCTCTAGAGGGCGCAATTCTCATCCGATTTGGCACAAATTTTGTACAACGGCTTCTCCCATGGCCTTCAACAGACGTGTGCAATATGGTCTGAATCGATCTATAGCTTGTTTTTCTATCATTCCACCCCTATATATATTTATATATAAATTTTCATGCTGATTGCAAAATTTTTACAATTCTTTTCTTCTGTTTTATTTTTAATATAAAAATCCAAAAAATATTTATTTATCTGTACAAATATGTAAGTGAAAAGGGAAAAAAGAAGAAGTAGTTAGGAGGCACTCCATTCAGAACATGATTGCAATTCTTGGTTGATTTGTTTTTTTGTGTTTGTGTTATTTGTTCTCATTCATGTAAGTTTATTTGAGTGTGCGAGTATTCTTTTGGTTTGGGAAATATTGTGAAATTCCCATATGGCACGCACGTGGGCCATAAACTAAATTATTACGAATGCTACCAGCCAGACGGCAGGTTGGCTTATTGATGATGAAGTTGTGGCTGCCAATGTTGCCATTGCGGCGTTGTAGCTGTCCGTCTGTTGATTGTTGCTTAAGCTAAAAAATAAAAATAAATAAACAAAAGCACTGGAGTTGGCTTCGTTTTTCTTTTTTTGGGAGGTTGGCCATGATGGGTGGAGGTGGCAATGGTTATGGTGAGGCGGCTAAAAGGTGTTTTATTACAGCGTTAACCATTATATTTGTCTTATGCCAATTCGAGGCAAGAAGAAACACTAAACAAAGGCAAAAAAGCACCAAAATAGCAACAATTTCTTAGCATCGAACATGGAAAAATTATGGCTTGGAGGCCATTAGAATCTCGCCTTGCATAATGTTGACTTGCATCATCAATCGAGCTGGAATTTCTTTAGAAATTGTAACGGAAATGGGGAAATTGAAAAAGGCTAACCGACACCACTTTTAATGGTGGTGTATGGAGAAATGGCTTCTCAGCTGCTTTATCATCATTCATGGGCCCTCGATATAGAATTGATTCTTTGGAAATGCTTTTAAGTTTCATGTTTTTTTTTTTTCATTTGCTTTGTATTGATAAAAAAAATGTTTTAAATGAAAATCAAAAAAAAAAAATTATTTTATTAATGCAACTCACGTATTCGATACAAAAAAACACAAAGAACGTATGAAAATTGATTTTGAATTGTGAATTGCGCGTGTTTGTGTGTGTGTGTGCGAATAACAGAAACAAGGTATGATACTGCACTATACCCCAACCGTATCATCGAATATGGAATTTTATACAACTGACTATTATGGAATGGACACTTATTTCTCCAATATATTTAACGCTTTAGAGCGTTTGAAAAATCTCTATAACATGTGCGTATTTATAAATATGCAAATTTCTATTGTTATGATATCATATTTATTAATGCCATATTTATTAAAGCCTACCCCAAAGGTGTTTAATATTGGCATAAGTAATAAAACCATGGAACACCTCCATTTAGGAATCAGATTTTGAACAAAACGAATATAATTTAATAACAAAATTGGGGTATGATGCTGGGTAGAAAAAACGTGATTTTCTTAAACACAAGTATCTGCTATACCTGTCTTCTTTAGGAGCTTTTTCGGTATCAGCATGGAGCTGAATTGGGTAATCAATGTGACTTTTATGAGCTAAAGACTCTTAATCGTCCCGACGATCTATATGACAGCTATATCTTAATAAAGTCCGATCTAGACCATATTCTGTTCGTATATTGAAGAGCCTAGTTAAACTCCTTGCACCAAATTTCAGCAAAATCGGGTTATAAATACAGCTTTTATGTGCTTAAGACCCTAAATCTGTGGATCGATGTATATGGCAGCTATATCTAAACACGGACCGATATGGATCATACTCAACTGTCGACTATCTGGGGACAACTAACGGTTTCAAATCGGGTTGTAAATGCGGCTTTATGGGCTTAAAGCCATAAAGATTGATGGAGAGATTGAATCGATATGACAGCTATATAGAAAAATTATCCGATTTCTTCCCTTCAAATCTTAAATTGTGGATCTACACAAAATTTCAGCTAAATACTTACTTTACTTTATTTGGCTATGACAGAATATTTGTTCCACTAACCGAACGTAGAATAGCGTTCCAAGCGCCTCGATCTTATGCGCTCATTCTTAAATCTCCGACACCAAGTTTCGAGGTGTCACCCACCACTTGATCTTCCATCGGGCTTTTGGTCTTCCCGGTTTGCGTGTACCACCGTGTTTCAGCTATGTAAGGTGATTACAACTGCCGGACGGCTAGACGGACAGACACATGGACATCGTTTAATCGTTTTAGAATTTTACGTTGATCTATCAGATTAAAAAAAAAATTCAAAACCAACAACTTTTGTCGAAAAAAGAACGACAAAATTTGTTAATTTTCCTGCAATAATTTAGTTTGAATCTCAACCACAAAGTAAAAAATGGTTGTTAAAAGCCCTTTTTGGCAAGCCTACATATAACAACAACAACAGTATTATCCGTAAGCAAAACAAAGCCATTAAGCCAACCACAGCCCCCATTATGCACTTGCTTGCTTGATTTGGTGTGGTTGTTAGTTTTATTTCTTTGTTCGGCTCGCGCGCTCTTCTTACTTGTTCTCGTTTGTTTACTGCCGCTGCTTGATCTCGGATTTGTCTTTGTCTGGGGGTTTTCCACGCACCCTCTAGCCTATCATTTTCTTTATGATGAAATAAAAGTAAATAATCACCATGGATCGCATTTGACGACATATTTGCCCGGTATAACTTTTTAGGCAAAGAAAGTATAATAGATAAGAATTGCTTTGCTATTGGAGCTATACCAAATTATGGTCCGATTCGGACCATAATTGAATTGGATGTTGGAGACCACAGCAGACGTCATTGTATGAAATTTTGGCCAATTCGTATGAGAATTGCGCCCTTTAGGGCCTCAAGACAAAAAATTGGAAGATCGATTCAAATGTTAAACTGTACCAGGTTATAGACCGTTTAAGATCATATTTGACACGTATGCTGAAAGTCACGTGAGAAGCCGTTGTACAAAATTTCAGCCAAATCGGATAAGAATTGCGCCCTCTAGAGGCTAAAGAAGTATAATTGAGAGATTGCTTTATATGGGAGCTATGTCAGGTTATGCAGCGGTTTAGACCATAGTTGTTGTGAGACACAACAAAACACTTTATGCAAAATTTTAGCCTAATCGGATAATATTTGCGCACTCTAGAGACTCAAGAAGTCTATATCAGGTTTTGAACCGATTTACACCATATTTGACATAGTTGTAGCGATACAAAACAAACACCTCGCCCCAAACTTCGGTCAAATCGAGTAAGAATGACGTCTTCTAGAGGCTTAAGTAGTTTAACGAGAGATTGGTTTATATGGGAACTATATCAGGTTATGAACGGATTTAAACCGTAGTTAGCATAGTTCTTACGAGAAAAAACAAAATAATTCATGCAAAATTTTAGCCAAATCGGATAAGAATTGCGCCCTCTAGTGACTCAAAGTCAAGATCCAAGATCAGTTTATATGGCAGCTATATCAAAACATGGTCCGATATAGCCCATTTGCAATCCCAATCGACCTACACTAATAATAAGTTTTTGTACAAAATTTCAAGGAGGAGGAGGCCACCGTAGCGCAGAGGTTAGCATGTCCGCCCATGACGCTGAACGTATGGGTTCGAATCCTGGCGAGAACATCAGAAAAAAATTTTCAATGTTGGTTTTCCCCTCCTAATGTGAGGTACTATGCCATGTGAAACTTCTCTCCAAAGAGGTGTCGGACTGCGGCACACCGTTCGGACTCGGCTATAAAAAGGAGGCCAATTATCATTGAGCTTAAACTTGAATCGGTCCGCACTCATTGATATGTGAGAAGTTTGCCCCTGTTCCTGAGTGGAATATTCATGGGCAAAATTTTTAAATTGTAGAATATTTTTTGTGGGGCTATGTTAAAGCTCATGACAGACAAGATCATTGAAGCATTCATTCGAGAGATAGCGGCCGAAATGTTGGAAAGAGTATGCAAAGAAATGGACTAAGCGGATGGACCATTTGAGGCGCAGTCACGGTAAATATTTGCATGGAATAATCTTCAAACATTAAATTATATGGACCGTACTATCGATTCAAATACAGATTTCATGTATTTTTCTGAAATGTATGTTATTTTTTTAAGCTTTTCTATAGCTTTTAAAAATCACTCTTTATAATCTAAATCATGAAAAGTACGTTCCATAACTTGATATAGCTCCTATATATTTGAAAAACTCATTCAAAGGGCCCACCCCTATCTTTTTTTTTTTTTTTTTGCTTTGAAGTACAAATAAGCGAGCACTTACTGAGCCACCCTAATGTTTATTTTTATTATTTTTCTGCTTCTTCCAAGTGGTAGAAATGTGGTTAGGGAAATCTAACTATTAATGACCATACTCGTATGATATAAATATCCTCTCCACCAAAATTAGTATTAATTATAGTTTTTTTTTTTTCTGTTTTCGAACCAAAATTAAAGTTACTTTTCTCCCTCCAAATCAAAGACATTCGTTGTGACTTCATCCACACTTACTGTGAAATTAAATATATAATTTTGCTGTTAATCAACTACCAAAGCGAGTGAGTCAAAATGAAATAAAACGCATAAAATACTTGTATCGTACACACCTTTGCAGAGGAAGTTCCCAATGATAATAAAAAGCATGAAATAAAAAGCCAGTGATAAAAAAAGCATTGATTTCAATTGAACGGAAATGTGAACATAAAAATACGTGTTGTCGTTTAAGTACATGAAATAAATGTCCAACTATGTATCTGACTGTCGGTCTGTCTGTTCGATGCCTGTCTACTTGGATGTGGCGCATGAACCTTTTATAGAGTGTGGGCCTATTGACCACCGGTTTTCGTGGGTAATTTAATGTTTAAAATGCAAATAAACACAGTTGTGGACAGAAGTACTTGTAAGTAATAAAAACAAAAAAAACTTCAACTTGCAATGCATTTGCCATGGAAGGAAAAAGCACTTAATCCCAAATTCCCTATCTGGCTACTAAAAACTAACCAAATACACCTGGGAACTTATGCAACTGGTCTGGTCTGGTCTGGTCTGCTCTGCTCCTCATGATCACCTTGTGGTGGTGGTGGTGGACAAAGTTTTTTGGAGCTTTGGAACTTTTTGTGCTACACCAGCATGAAATCCCTTAATGCACATGGGAGCATGAACATTTGCTGGGTTAAGTTATATTTAAAAATAATTGTTATTTTTTAATATATCCCTTGTTTGAGTGTGCGTTTTGGTTTTTCTTTTTTAATGTATTTTTTGTTATTGTGGTCATAGGGCTAAGGTATTCATTTGTGGTTGTTATTCCATGTTGTTCATGATCTTGTTGTATAATAAACATTTTCCAATGAATTTCTTTGTTTTTGCAAAACCACTCAAAATGATTAGATTAAAAAACTGTGTGAGGAAAACCAACAACAACTGTAAAATATGTTGCTTTAAATTTTGCGTTTTTTTTTTTTAATTTATAAAGTGTTTAATGTTTATCTAAATGCAGTATAATAGAGAAATTATAAATATTCTCAAAGCAGAAAATTATTGGAATTTAAAGAATTCTAAGTAATTAAGTATCTGAAGAAATGTTGGTGGCCAAAAGAGATTTAAGCTACCTACAAAATAAATAGGCCAAAGAAACAGTAAATAACTTCCACTCACTTAAAATCCTAAACAATTTATTTACTATGCTTTAGCGAGGTGTTAATGTACAAGTTGCATCTCATTGTGAATAAACCTCGAAAGATAATTGGCCCAAATATTTGCTTTAATTTATCGATCATGAAATATAGAAAGAATTTTTGCAGCAACAAATTGATCCTAGCATTGAAGCTGCTTAACCGAAATTTTAATTTTCCAACAACATTATCAACTATACGAAAGACTAAAAAATATTTAGATGTTATCAGTTGTAACTACAGCTCTATAGAGAGATTAGGAATTTTTGTATTGAAGATTAAGACAACATCAAATTCGTCGAAAGTAAATCATTAAACTCTAGGCCTTTAGAGACTGCTGAGAATAGGAAATATGATATATGCGACAATTTGAATGGTTAAATACTCCACAGTTGGGGGTTAAGACAACGAATCGATTGGTAGAGCTCTTGAATTTATGATGGTTGCAGACTGCTGAGAAAAGAAATGTCGATTTCGTCTTGTTATATAGCCATTGGGTTATTGTACAATAGTAGTATTGTTACAACTACGTTAAAAAAAATAGCGATTGGATAAGAAGTTGTGAATCTTTATTCGATTATACGAATACGAAATGCGATACGAAATTGAGCGTCGTAGAAGGTTTTAAGGAGGCCACCGTAGCGCAGAGGTTAACATGTTCGCCTATGACGCTGAACACCTGGGTTCGAATCCTGGCTAGACCATCAGAATTTTCGGCAGTAGTTTTTCCCCTCTATGCCATGTAAAAACTTCTCTCCAAAGAGGTGTCGCACTGCGGCACTCCGTTCGGACTCGGCTGTAAAGAGGAGGCCCCTTATCATTAAGCTGAAACTAGAATCGGACTGCACTCATTGATATGTGAGAAGTTTGCCCCTGTTCCTTAGTGGAATGTTCATTGGCAAAATTTGCAGAAGGTTTTAAGGACGATTTAAGAAGAAATTCGGTTATAAGAACCAATTCGGTTATAAGCACGAATTCGGTTATAAGCACGATTTTGGTTATACCCACGGATTCGGTTGAAACAACGAATTTGGCTGTTTGGAGGAAGGCGGTTATATTAATATTCGTTATTTTATGTCACCAATGCACAGATTGTATAACATTTTGCATGCAATGTAACGAAAGTAAAACATTAATCGTGAAGCTCTTTTCTAAATTGAAAAAAAAAATATATATTGATTTGTTGTATTTACCGGCCAAACAATTCAATAGATTTTAATCAAACTGATAACGTCTTAGAGATCATAAGATTGGGATACAAAGATGTTATTATAGGTGGTGACTTTAATTCCAATATTCTTGTAGATTCAAAATTGACGAACAATATGTTGATACTGGGACTCTTCCCTACAAATTCGATCGAAAAATCTCAAAATCGAATGCCGTGATTACGCCCCTATTTTTATTTTTTCCGAAGACATTTACAAAAATGCATCATTTAATTGTTGTAACTTTTTCCAAATTAATTTTTTTTTTTGGTTTACCTGCCTTTTTATTTTAGCCAATTTTAACATACCTATAAAGAAAAATAGTAAAAAAGTTAATTATATTATTGTAATTAGTTTTACAAATGTAGAAGAATGTGAAATAGGTGTTTATATTCTTTATGACATATGGAGGAAGACTAATGAACTAGGAAATAAGTGGTAAGATATTCGGTTTTTATACCTTCCACCATAGGTTGGGGGTATACCAATTTCGTCATTCCATTTGTAACACCTAGAAATATTCGTCGAAGACCCCCAATACCTCGATTCCTACGACAATACCTATTTATGAGGGAGAATCCTTCGAACTTCAAGAAATTACACAGTATGAGGTCATGCAGGCGGTGAATAGTGTTAAATCTTCGTCTTCTGTATTAGATAACATACACCCACGTATGTTATAGCGACTTATTCCAAACATTATTCCTTTTTTTACACATATTTTTAATCAAATTCTTATGACAAGTACTTTCCGGACAAGCTGGAAGCGTGCTAGAATCGTACCTTTACCGAAACAGAAACATTCATAAAAACCGATAGCGATATTAGCTGTTTTATCAAAGGCATTCGAGATGATCCCTCAAAGATAGATAAGTGAATTTATCTTTAGAAACAATTTACTCACTGATAAGCAGATTGGGTTTCGTGCTTAACGGAGTTGTGCGACTGTCCTGCTAGATGTCCATCTACTATTGATAATAATGGTATTTGCTTCCTAGTTCTTCTCGATCATTCTAATTTGGAAGCTTAAGAATTATTTCGGTTTCGACCATTATGCGGCGAAACTTCGTGCTAAACGGAGCTGTGCGACTGTCCTGCTAGATGTAGATCTACTATTGATAATAATGGTATTTGCTTCCTAGTTCTTCTCGATCATTCAAAGGACACAGTATGCTATGATACGATATTTTAACTTGGAAGCTTTAGAATTATTAGGGCTTTGGTCATTTAGAGGCGAAACTTATGCAATCATATCTGCTCGAAAGGATAAAATCTGTTTTCGTAAATGGCTGCTCTTCTGGTTACTCATGTTCACGTGGTGTCCCCTAGGGCCGCTGCTGGGACCATTGCTTTTTCTCCTGCATGTCAACGATATAGTCAATATGCCAAGAGGTTGTGATACACATATTTATGCAGATGATGTTCAACTTTGCTTTTCAAGCACTTTAGAAAGCTTAACGTATTGTATTAGGGACATAAACGGAAACCTGCGTCTTGTGAACCAATGGACCAGAGTAAATGGCCTATAGTTGAACCTCACCAATACTAAGTGCCTAGTGATATCTATACGGGCTATGGGGCTAGAAGATTTCCCAAGTATTTATATTGACGATTGCGGTGTAGAATATGTGACACAAGCTAGAAATCTTGGTGTCATGTTAGACAGCAAGCTATCGTGGAATAAACACATTGAATCCACTGTTGGTGCAGTATATGGTATGCTTCGTGTCATGTGGAAGATTTAATACTTCATCCCTGTGAATATACAGCATGGAATCGCTCATTCTTATCTCCGTCCAAAACTGATATGTTGTTATAACTGTGACGCTGTCCATCGGAATTAACTGCGCGTATTCTGTAACAATATTGTACGCTTTTTACATGGAGTGAGAAGACATGAAAGTGTGACTCATTTATCTACAGCGTTTTACGGCATGCATTTACAAATCTTCTTGGACTTCGCTCAATTCTGGTATTACATAAAATTATTTACTCCTCTGACCCTAAATACCTACATGATAGATTGGTTTCTCAAGGTCTGCTAGGTTAAAAATTTTAACACCTATAAGATTTCGATATCTCATTTCTGAACGACAACTTTTCATAGATATTATTCGTATTCCAAATAGATTACGATTAACACCAAATTACAATGTTTTCAAAATTAACCTTACCAGGCACACTTCACATCATCATTACAATAATTTTGAATTAAATTTTGATATAACACCTCTTTTTTTGCCGTTTAATATATATTTATATATCATTCTTTTTATACCCCCAACTACCATAAGATGGAGGGTATATTCACTTAGCAACACATAGAAATATCCATCCGAAATATATATACCCTACAATGTATATATATTTCGGACCGTCGTAAAAATCTAAGGCGATTTAGCGATATCCGTGTGTCTATCCGTCCGTCTCTTGTAATCACTCTACAGTCTTCAAAAATTGCGATATTGAGCTGAAATTTGGCACAGTTACGTCTTTTTTCTGCACTCAGGTTAATATTTCTGATATGCCAATTCAGGGTCTGAAACCCATAAATTTCGCTGAAATTTGAATCAGTGAGTTGTGTGAAGCCTCTCGACATTCGATCCAATTATGGTTTAGATCGGACTATACTTAGATATAGTTGCCATATAGACTGATCTGCCGATTTAGGATCTGAAGCCCATAAAAGGTTTATTTATTTCGCTGAAATTTGAAAATTTGAGTTGTTTTAAGCCTCCCGATATCCGATCCAAATATGGTTCAGGTCGGTCTATATTCGGCTATAGCTGCCTTATAAAGCGATCTGCCGATTAAGGGGCTTGAGCCCATAAAAGCAGGATTTATAACCCGATTTCGCTGTAAAGTGAGTTGTTTTAAGCTTTCCGTCATCACACCTAAATATGCTTCGGATCGAACTTTATTTAGATATATCCCATAAAAGCCTCAATTATTATCCGATTTCGCAGTAATTTGCGACAGTGGGTTAAGTTAGGCATTCATCTTTAATTTGTCTCGCTTCGATTTTGGATAAAGCTCGGTTCAGATTTGGATATAGCTGCCATATAAACCGATCTCTTGAGTTGAGGTCCATAAAAGGCGCATTTATCATCCGATTTTGCTGAAATTTAAGTCACTGAACTGTTTTTAGGTCCTCGACATCCTTGTTCTATTTGGCCTAGCTCAGTCCAAATTTGCACATAGCATTTACATATAGATCTATCTGTCGATTTAAGGTATTGTGCCCATAAAAGTCGTATTTATTGGCCGATTTCGCTGAAATTTGGTATAGCGAGTTGTGTTAGGCTCCTCGATATATTACAAAACGTCCCGGATCGGTGCAGATTTGATTGTAGACTTTTCGACCATATTAGGTGTAATGGCTTCAAGGGCCGTGCGCTGGTATGTTGTTTTTAAATCGTATTAAAAGCGAAAACGCCTCTATGATACAATTACCACATTAACCACGCTCGACAACCCTGTCTATTAGCTGTACTTTTTTCCAATGCATGTGTTTTTGTGTAATGACAGACTTTTTTCTGTGACAATTACACTACTTCCATGGTACACATGATTATATGGATCTGTTGGAAGTTGTATTGATGGCTTCGAACGCTAGATAACGGCTCTCGCTATTGTTCCGTGTGCCCAGGTTCGAATCCCGGCCGCGCCCTACCGAATTTTTTTCATATTCAAGTTTTTTGCCTCTTAGGGCGAAGATCATTAAATTTTAAAATTTTTGCTTGTTTCTCTTTCGAGACGTGTTCAATGATCGGAGATTTTCTTTGCCAATGGAAAAGAGTCGGAGAAGGAGAACTTGATAGACCCGACCCATCGTGTAGGGTATTTAAGACTCGACCGAGACGAACACGTGTTTTTACTTATTCAAAAATGAGTTGAGACCTTTTTATACCCTCCACCAAAGGATGGGAGTATACTAATTTCGTCATTTCGTTTGTAACACCTCAAAATATTCTTCAAAGATCGTCATGACATCTTAAGTCGATCTTGACGGTCATTACATATTAAGTCGATCTAGCCATATTCGTCCGTCTGTCTGTCGAAAGGACGCTTACTTTCGAAGGAGTAAAGCTAGGCGCTTGAAATTTTTCACAAATACTTCTCAGTTTAGGTCGGTTGGGATTGTAAATGGGCCATATTGGACTTTTTTGATATAGCTGTCATGTAAACCGATCATGGAACTTGATTTCCTGAGTTCTTAAAGGGCGCAATTCTTATCCGAGTTGGTGGAAATTTAGCATGAAGTATTTTGATGTTACTTCCAAAAACTGTGTAATTGAAGTATGGTTCAAATCGGTCTATAACCTGATATAGCTGCCATAAAACCGATCTTGGATCTTGAATTCTTGGGCCACTAGAGGGCGCAATTCTTATCCGATTTGGCTGAAATTTTGCGTGAGGTGTTTTGTTATGACTGCCAAAAAATGCTTTAAGGCTGGTCCAAATCGGTACATAACTTGATATAGCTGCCATATAAACCGATTATGGATCTTGATTTCTTAGGTCTCTAAAGTGCGCAATCCTTATCCGATGTAGCTGAAATTTTGCATGAAGTGTTTGGTTATGATTTCCACCAACTGTATCGTTCAAATCGGTCTATAACCTGATACGGCTGCCATATAAACCGATCTTTGATTGGGAATTCTTGAGCCACTAGAGGGCGGAATTCTCATCTGATATGACTGAATTTTTGCATGATGTACTTAGCACAACTGTGCTAAGGTCTGATCGGTCTATAACCTGATATAGCTGTTATATAAACCGATCTTGGATCGGGAGTTCTTGGGTCACTAGAGGGCGCAATTCTCATCTGATTTGACTGAATTTTTGCATGAAGTGTTTTGTTATGATTTCCAACAACTGGGCTAAGTATGATTCAAATCGGTGTATAACCTGATATAGCTGCCATATAAACCGATATGGGATCTTGATTTCTTAAGCCTCTAGGGGGCGCAATTTTGTACGATTTTGCTTAAATTTTGCATGAAGTGTTTTGTTATAATTTCCACAAACTGTGCTAGGTATGGTTCAAATCGGTCTATAACCTGATATAGCTGCTATATAAACCGATCTGGGATCTTGACTTCTTGGCCCTTTAGATGGCGCAATTTTTATCCAATTAGGCTGAAATTTTGTACAATGGCTTCTCCCATGACCTTCAACATACGTGCCCAATATGGCCGGAGTCAATCTATAGCCTGATACAGCTCCCATATAAACCGATCTCCCGATTATGCTTCTTGAGCCACTACAAGGCGCAATTCTTATCCGAACTGACTGAAATATTACCCAACGACTTTTACTATGGTCCTCCACATTCAATACATTTATGATCCGAATCGAACTATGATTTGATATAGCTCCAATAGCATAACAATTCTTATCCATTGTTCTTTGTTTTCCAAAAAATAGATACCGCGCCCATGGTGGAGGGTATATAAGATTCGGCCCGGCCGAACTTTGCACTCTCTCACTTGTTTTAATTACCTAAATTGTTAAAGAACAACTTTTAAATTTAATATATTTTTCACATTTTCCACTAGGACAATAAAATTTAACACTATTTCATTTATAAGCCCAAGTGATTATTTTAAATCCTCTATAGTTTTTGTTGACAAAAAATTCTAGTGTGTCGAGACTCAACTATGGTAAATTTTTATTGTAGTATTTTTTGCTTATTTTTGTATTAGGAGATTTTTCATACCAAATGTTATTATATTGTTTGCCCGGGGAGACCATAAATTCTATTTCCAGTTTTGTTTTTTTGTTTTATGTAGGACAGTGTAATCTCTAAACCCTTATTTTCAAACCGGCTAATAATCTCTTAAGATCGACAATGGTGTTTCATTTAAAATTCCAAAATTCTCTTTGTCACAAACATTATGAAATTTATGCGACACAAGTATTTATGAGAGGGTGTTGCTCATTTCGCCTCTACAGCCAGCGAACCAAATCAAGAAAAGTTCCTTGCCATTAGGAATTCCTATAAAAAGGGAAATGATGATGAGGCTGATCATCGTTAGTATGTGTTTTATTTTCATATACGTATATAATTTTTTAGAAAAAATCCACAAATGTACTTAAATATGGCCATATAACAAAAACATATTAAAAAAGCTAAAATATGTTCAAGTTCAAAAATCGTTTCCCCAAATTTATGGCGCTGAGCAAAATTTATAGTTTTTCATTTTTTTTTTTGTTTGGTAGGAGGGGATGGATGGGATGACATGGGTGTGGGCGGCCAACAAGTTGTGTGAGCCAATGATGTTGTTGATGATGATGATGACACACATCCACACATGCCCGAATAATATGTCAAACTTAAAAAAAAAAACAGGGAATAGCTTTCCCTCTCTATCTCTTGTACGCTTTCGACAATTTATCTGTTCGAAATAGTGTGAATGACTGCGATTGTCAATCATTGTTGTCTGCTGATAATGGCTGTTCACGAAAGTGTGTAACACTTCCTGATGGTGTGTGATTTTACCAAACACACACCCACACACCCCCATACACAAATGAAATCAAGTAATGTCCGTTGAGGTGGTGTGGCACACGTTTCAATTTAGCACAAACAACCAAAATTGCAAATCACATTTTGGCAATAATTTTCTCAATTTTAGCAATTTTCCCAATTATTTTATTTAGAATTTTGGTTTTTTGTTTTTCATCTAATGGAATTAGATAAAGTGGCATACAGCAACAGCAACAGATTATTGCAATTTATTATTGTTTAAACGACCATCCATTCAAATCAAATTTAATTAGATTACTACAGCTGAGGCGGTCGACGCAACCACAGTAGCAGCATACACCCGCGCTGCAGTTACTGGCCACTCAACACAGTGCTCTCAAATTTCTCTCGAAATGAAACCCTGCACAGCCAATTTAAATTTTGAATTCAAATGTCACTGGTGATTGGGTTTGAGCGATGATGATGAGGATGGCAATGTGAGTGCGTCTAGAAACGCATATGAAAACCCTTAGCATTTGTAATTGTGAAATTTTGCCATACGTCCTACGCTCCAAGCTAGAGTAAATGGCCACAGTTCTGCTACCGCTGCTGCCCTCGTTACGCACTCTGCACAAAATTATAGCAACAATTATGAAAATTATAGCCAAAGTAGAGTAACTGACTGCCACGCACAGGAACCAACCCTACATTGGAAGGTATTATTTTTTTACTGTAATTGCTTTCGAAACAAAAAAAAAACAAGCGACACACACATGAAGGCAAATGCCTTCAAATAACGCTAAAGCTAAAAAAATGTGCGTTGGTTTTAGATCCACTGAATGTGTGTTGTTTTTTTTTCGCCAGTGACATTGTAATTTTGGGTTGCGTGCCAAGCGGCGGAAATGCTTAACACCATAATACACAGATTTTATGTGTGTTTTTAGTATATCTAATGCAGATCTATGGGATGGGATATGTTTTTTTTTAATATTGTGTGTATTAATTTATTGGCAATTTTAGCTGATTGAGATTGAAACATAACGGAAATGTTCAATTGAACATTCATAGATTATCAAAAAAAAAACAAAACAAAAAAATTTCTAAATTAGGTCTAGTTGGAGAAAAAGATATCAGCAAAGAATATATTAGGATAAGTAAAATCTGACATGACTTTATTTTCTGGTCCTCAACAAAAAATAAAATAGGCAATTTTGAGAAAAAATTTAGGCATGGCAAGGGATTTTCCATTCCAAATTGGAAATCCTTATAAGTGCACCTGCAGAAGCTAGGGAAGGAAAATTTAACAGAAAATTAGCATAATTGATGTGACCACATATAAAGCTTTTCAGAGACCGTTCCGAATGGTTCTTAATACAGGCAGCTGTCTTCACTTTTTCGAATCATTGTTCAAAAATCCCCTTTTTGACACCATTACATAGTTTGCTTAACATAAGCAGTTATATTGACTCCTTTAGTGTTATAGAGTTTTTCAAGCGAAGATCTTTGCGATTTTGCAAGTTCTAGGTACGATTTCAACGGCCAATGAGCTGGCCTGGCTGACCGATTCATGATGATTCGGCTTTTACTACAGAATCTGTAGACTTTTTCTATAATACGATGGCTGAGGCGAAGATGAATGCCATAGGTAGCAAGATTATCAGCCCGGGGCTTTTGGGCCAAGTCATCGAGGAGGAAGACATCTAGTATTGAAGATGTATAGCCTCAGGCTGCTGATAGCGTGTACCAAGCCATTGCAATGTCAGATCATAAATGACGTTCAAGCAACTCTTGTGCCAACACCCCACACTGGTGGGAAAATGGCATAAATTTCCATTTTATGTCTTTTGTTTTGGGATGGAAACATTTCGCCCGGAATGTGCATTCGTGCTCTATTCCCTAATACATTTTTATACCCTCCACCTTACGATGGGGTATACTTATTTCGTCATTCCGTTTGTAACACCTCAAAATATGCGTCTAACATGATATAACTGCCATATAAACGTATCTCCCGATTAGACTTATTGAGCTTCTAGAAAGCACAATTCTTATCCAATTTGGCTGCAATTTTGCACATAACGTTTTGGTATGTCTTCCAACAACTGTACCTAGTGTGGTCTACATCAGTGCAAACCTGATATAGCCGCCATATAAACCGATCTTCCGATTAGACTTCTTGGGCTTCTAGAGGGCACAATTCTTACCCAATTTGGTTTGCACATGTCTTTTTGGTATTACTTCCAACAACTGTTCTAAATATGGTCTAAATCGGTTGATAACCTGATATAGCTGCCATTTATTGTAAATTGATCTCCCAATTTGACTTTCTGAGTATCCGGAGGGCGCAATTATTACTCGATTTGCTTGAAATTTTGGAGGTGGTGTTTTGTGCGGCTGTTTTGGGCCTGAGACGGCCCCCTAGGCACTTTGACCCCATTTTTGTAATCATATTCCTACTCTACTTCCGAATACCATATATTTTAGTCGCATATTGCCCTCATCAACCAACCACTTTTGATTTTTGGCGGTGCTGTTAGGGTAAGGGGGGGGTCCGCCACGCTTCAGCTATCAAAAAATTATATATGCTATTGCTCCTTCCCGACCAACCTACGCAACCTGGGAAAATTTCAAGAAAATCGGTTCTGTCGTTTTTGTGTCTATAAGGAACAAACAAACTTACATACCTATAAATAAACACAAACTCATTTTGATATATATGGGGATATACAATAGATTTAGAAATATTAGTTTTCAGATACTTTTATCAAGCAATTTTCCTTATAAAAAATCATTTCTATAGAAAATTTTGTCAACGTTTGTTTATGGAAAAATTAAATTTTTCAAAGATAATTTTGTCAAAATTTAATTTTTAAGAAACTTGTTCAAATTTTATATCTATGGAAAATGTTTTTAAAAATTTTATTTTTATAAAAAATTAGCTTAACCGGACCCGCTCCACTGCGCCTTCTTTCACTCTCCTGTTTGGTCCTTAAGATATTTCGCCCCGTATGGTTTCAGGGTGTTTTAAGCATGGAGTGACCATACAGACACTTGGCTCTGAAAGTAGATATCAGATTCGTGCACTACTCTCAATTGCCTTTTATTGGAGTCCCATATTACCGAAGTCAGTAAATAAGTCCTATTTTGTGGTGTGTTATGGGGATGGGTGGACCCCCAGGCACATAGTCTCTCTACTCTCAAAGGCCTTTCATTTGAGCCCCATATTCCCATGGTCGGTAAATATGTCCGATTTGGAATACGTTTTTGGGAGTGCAGCGGCCTCCCAAAAACTCGGTCCCACATTTTGATTTCAGATTCGTTTTCTACTCTCAAACACCTTCGTTGAAGTCCACATAATGCTATGATTGGTATGAATATCTATTTGGCGGGCTTTGGGAATGGTAGGGGGGAGGGTCCGTCCCCCCTTCAGATATTAAAAAATGAAGTACCCCACCTTTTCGTAACCAAAAAAAGAACATATAAACAAACACAAATTGATTTTTATGTATAAGTAACCAAACCGGGCCTGCTCCGCTGCGCCTTCTTTAACTTTCTAATATCCTTTTAGGGTGGGGACTTAGCCCTGAATGTAGATATCGAAATCGTACCACTGAAAAGTATCCGGCTGCAGATTACAAATATGACAAAAAAAATTAATAAATTTAATACTATATTTGTTTTCTAGTCTCCTTTCATTTGATACCCATATTGTGCCTACCAGTCCACTTTTGGACGTCGTTTTTGGGGTAAAGGGGAGGGCCAGCCGCTATCCGATATCTAAAATTATATAACCTATGTTTCGTTCCGCAAAAACCGTGAACATTTTAAGAAAATCAGTTCAGCCGTTTTTGTTTCTACGGAAAAAACAAACAAACCGAGTCTCATATAGTCATGATGGGTTATATGACCATTTGGGGCGTTTTTGGGGGGTGGGGTGACCCCCTACACTTCGATCTGATTTTGTATGCCAGATTCGTAATCTACTCCCGAATACCTTTCATTTTTATCCCCATATTGATATGGACGTTCAATTTGTCTGTTTTTAGAAGTTTTAGGGTTAGGACCACTTCTTGGCTATTTGGACCCAATTTTTCAATACGATATTCGTATTCTACTCTTCAATACCTTTCATTTGATATCTATATTGTACTTATCGGTCCACTTTTGATA
The DNA here is from genome assembly GCF_963082655.1 of Stomoxys calcitrans. Classification (NCBI taxonomy): domain Eukaryota; kingdom Metazoa; phylum Arthropoda; class Insecta; order Diptera; family Muscidae; genus Stomoxys; species Stomoxys calcitrans. The sequence goes on along the minus strand of NC_081555.1, from coordinate 4,884,637 downwards.
TTGGGTGGTGTTTTGGGGATAACGGGGGAGCAACAGAAAATGTTTGCTGTTTTGGCAAAAAATTAAATAAAAAAATTGATTTTAGAGCGCACAACAAGTCGATTACTGGCTTAGGTGTATGTCCATAGTGACATGGGGCGGATTAATATCACCCTCTTTTCAACCTAATCTAACCTAGCAAAAAATTCCTGCTGTCTTATTTCAGCAGACTTTCTGTTGTTATAGCAACTTTTTGCTATTTTTACTAACAGATTTCTTTGTGTGTATAGAAAATTTTGTATTTTTGTATAAATTGTACCCAACATTTTATTTCTGTAGAAAAATTTGTAAAACTGTTATTTCAATAAAACATTTTTTCAAAATATTTTTTTTATTACTTCTTTTGTCCTTTTTTAATTTCTATTAAAAAGTTTGTTGAAATTAAAATTTTTTCGAATCTTTTTGTATAGAAAAATTTTTAACATATTCTTAAAAATTTTTATTACTAATTTTTTATAGATTTGTTTTTACAAATTTCTTTAAAAATTTTTTTTTAAATTATTTTTCTTAAAAAAATTTTTTTGATTTTTTTCCTTTTTATAGAAGTTTTGTTAATTTTTTTCTATTGATAGTTTTTTCAACTTCTTATTTATTTTTGGCCGTTGAATTTCGATTTCGAACCTGTAAGAGAAGTTTTTCTCTGTTTTCTGCCTAATAAACAAAATTTCTATAAAAAAAATTCAACATTCAAAACTTGTGATTGTGATTTTTTTCTATGTCTGGAAAATGTTCTTCCTTAATTGGAATATTTCTTTTATGATAATTGGGGTTTTTGTCAGCAGATTTGACAAAGTATTGTTTATTTTGCTACCCAACAAAACAGTTTTTGAAATACTACAAGTTTGCCTCATTTGCTAAACTGACACTTATAGCTCATAAGCTGCTGAAATTCAAATCCCAATTGAATTTGACATTTCTTCGATATCGATTTCACATGTCAGCACCTTAAGATGTTAAGCAGGGCAAATAACTGAAAGAAGTCTAGGCTACACCAGCAAAATTCCTGCAAGGGCACGAGTAAGGTGGGGTGGGAGTAGGGTTTATTTAATATTCGTACTCCATTGTTGGCTATAGGTAAATTTGCCATTTTGCAAATTGGTTTCAGATTTCACACCCAAGAGGCTAATAAAAAAACTAAGCCGATTACTTTAAATGTGAACAAATGAGCGAGCAGTCAGACCAGACTAAGACGTGTGTAATTTAGTGAGAGCATGTAAAATATGACTAAATGGCTTAGAAGCAAAAGTATTTTGCACTTAACACTTGCCGGGTTTCCGTTTCCTATGACAATTGGTGTGAGTTAGAATGTGAGTGAACATTGCAGTACAGTTGTGATATGCTATGCTCAAATGGAGTCAGGGGAAGAAACCAATTTAACTAATGAGAGGGCGTTTAAAAATCGTTTTTTTTTTTTTGGATTGTTAGGTTAGTGGTGGTGGTTGGCCATATGAGTGTGTGAGTCATGCATTGAATTGTAGGGCATAAATAAAGGCAGTAATGAAAATTCCTAAAATATTTTTTTCCTATAATCCCACATTGACAAGCAGTGGATTATTTGAGTTTATTTTCCTTCCTCCCTTTTCGATAGATTTCTTTGGATTTCCATTATCCATAGAGCTGAGGAGTAATTGTAGAGTGTGTGTGTGTGTGTATGTGAGAGTGTGTTTTGTGGTATACGATGGTATATGGTATGGTAGCGGCTGTCTGTTTCAGAGGCGCCCCGATACGCCTGCATGTGGTAATTGCAGAAAGCAGCTGTTGTTGTGACCCAACCCATTGTTTGAGTGAGGCAAAGCGCATGCGCGCCGTTCTGCTAGGCAGATGATGCCCGAGTGATATTTGCTGTGTCTGTATTTTTAGAATGTGGCAAAGAAGACCTCAAAACAAATATTGTAACTAAAGATGCTTTTGAGTTTCTCTTCTTTGATTATCTGGAATTCATCCAACTACTGTGTGGTATGGATTCTTGGTTTATTTTTCTTTTTGAAGTCTTGGCTTGCAGCCATATCTATTGACATTTATTTTTTTTTCTCTTCTTTTTCCATTGTTTTTTTCACATAGACTTTTAAACAATGACATAAGTGTTACATGCATTTCCTATTATTATCATAAAACGCACACTTATTACTATTATTTAACTTCATTTACAGCTGTGGTCGTTCATATCTGTTGAATTTCTTCCCTTCTTCTTTGTATTTCTTCGGCTTTGACATGCATTGTCGATTGTCGGGGCATGGGACCCATTTGACGCCTATAAATTGTTGGTTTCTTGCAGACAAATGTGTTTGATTTCATGCTTTGTTGGAAATTTTCATTTGACTGATTACATTCAACGGCTATTGAAATGTGGTGTTGGGAGACAATTTTTGAAAAAATGAATTGATCACTTATGAACATTTAAACTATGTTGAATGTAAACACAACAAACTGAAAAAAATGTAATCGTAAGTGATTGGAAATGAATACAGTTGATGATAGAAGTATACATCATGAGTGTCAAAAAGACAGTCCAATAGAATCTTCGCGAAACAATTTTTTGTTGTAATAACAACTTTAATAAAAGCTTTTAATGTTTTTTTGTTTGTCTGTTTTCTTGTTCGAGTCGAGCTTAATGGTCAAAGATATGTTTTATTTAATGAAATATGAAGGACATTTCAATATCAAATGGTATGAAGGTATCAAAGAGGCAGCTTATATGGAAGTTATCATGGCATCGCGTCTAGGAAATGAATACCACACTAACAATTTCAACTCCTTATCACACTAGCTGTCCCTTACCAATGTATATATTCTATTTGTAGTAATGAATATTCCATCCATACAACTACAATTGCTTCCATGGTATACGCATGCCTTCTGTGTAACTTTTGGGAAGTTATGTCGATGGCATTGATCACTTAGATCCATTATCATCTGGGCTCAAATCCTGCAAGGGGTCTGCTGATATTTTATGAAAGTTTTTTGTGTTAGTAAAAAAATGCTAGCATAGGGTGTCTTCTATTAAAACCCAGTTGAAACGGCAAACGTTGATCCAAGCTCAAAATTGTTTGCTTTGCTTTAACTGACTATGACAGAATATTTGTTCCACTAGCCGAACGTAGAATAGCGTTCCAAGCGCCTCCATCTTCTGCGCTCATTCTAAAATCTCTGACACCAAGTTTCGAGGTGTCTCCCACCACTTGATCATTCCATCGGGCTTTTGGTCTTCCCGGTTTGCGTGTACCACCGTGTTTGCCTTCAAAAGACTTCTTTGCTGGAGCTTCTTCATCCATTCTGACAACATGACCGAGCCAACGCAACCGTTGTATTTGATGCGTGTAACTATGCTATCGTCGTCATACAGCTCATACAACTCGTGGTTCATAAGTCGCCTATATTCTCCATTAACGCAAACTGGTCCATATATTTTACGAAGAATCTTTCTCTCAAATACTCCAAGCACTGCCTCATCTGCTTCACAAGTACCCATGCTTCAGAACCATATAACAACACGGGTAATATCAGTGCCTTGTATGGTGAAATCTTAGTCTGTCGAGAGGTGGCCTTGTTTCTCAACTGCTTACTTAGTCCAAAGTAGCATCTGTTTGCCAGGATTATTCTTCGCCTTATCTCAAAACTAGTGTCATTCGTTTCGGTTACGGCGGTGCCGAGGTAGATAATGTTAGTGACTGTCTCAAAGATGTGGTTCCCAACTTTCTCCATTTTCTTTATCTGCTTGGTTGTGCAAGGCTTTTAGGGAGTTGAAACCATCCATTTCGTCTTATCTCCATTTACTGCCAGACTCAAACATTTTTTGTTTTTTATGAATTCTTGAATAAGTGACCTTTTTGATCTCAATAAACGAAATACGAAATATTATGACGATCAGTTAACACATTGAGTGCCAAGCGGTTTTGACGAAAACCTTCTCAGGAGAACCAACTGTCGAAGCACTTTTGCCACTCTGATTGAGGTATCTCCAAACCATGCATTCTGAACTCATCAACCGCTTCTTTACGTGACGAAAAATTTTGACCTCTCATTTTGTTTTTTAAGTACGGGAATAAAAATAAGTCATTCAGTGCCAAGTTAGGACTATACGGTGGATGGCTCATTAAATCGATATCTTAAGTGCTCAAAATGCAGTGTTTCGTATTTTTTGGAGCATTTCTTTCGACCAATCGACACGAGCCTTTTTTAGATCGTTAGACAAATTGTGTGGGATCCAACGCGAACAAATTTTTTTGACGGTCAAATGTTCATACAATATTGAATGTATGCTGGTCCCAGTAATGCCTAAGGTTTTCTCAATCTCACGATAGGACACATGACGATCTTTCAATATCAGTTAGCGCACAGCATCACCGTTTTTTGGAACAACTACGGATTTTGTACGACCTTCATGAAATTCGTCTTGGAGTGAAATACGTGCTCGGTTGAATTTATCATACCTTCGACAAACACTGGATTAAGCTTCATCACCGAAAATTAAATTAAGTTCATTGATGCACTGTTGTTGAGTTTATCCACGTCAAAAGTTGTAAAATTTAATCGCGCGAAAATGTCCACGATTTTATTCCATTTTTTGGGTGAAATGGGTCTATTAAGTTACTGTAAACAACACAAATAGCTCTCATATGTCAAAACGTTCTGAGTACGTACAATCTCAAAAATGTCAAGCTTTACGATAGAGCTGTCAGTTGACAGATTGCAACACAGATTGACAGATGCGATCAATTGTGGAGGGTATATAAGATTCGGCCCGGCCGAACTTATCACGGTTTAACTTGGTTCAGATGTATTATAGTCTCAGGAAGAAAAAGATGTAAGAGTGGTCGCGTATGCAGATGATGGGGCTGTTGCTGTTAAGGGAAAGTTTCCCGGCACTCTTAGAGATATACTTCAGGAAGCCCTACATACTGGAGATGTGCACATGAATGATCTTTCACTCACGCTCACGAGACAAAAATTTTACTCACGCACGACTTTTTTCTGTTCAAAATTTCATCAAAATACTGAAGCTGGTTCTTCAAAACATTCGCAAAGACAAGCACATTTTGAAGACTTTAAAAGATTAGGATGGGCCTTAAAAAATAGTGTGTTGGCAAGCCGTACAAAATTCAGCTCTAACTTTAACCACATGTCACAGCAATCGGCCCGCTGCACATATTAGCGATAACATTTATCAAAAAAAAAATTGAGGTATCTTTACCAATTTCACAGTAACAGAAAAATTTTTGCAGTTTTCGATTTTGAAAAAATGTGGGATGGCCCCCCTTCCCTCCAAAATTAATTCTTGGCTACGTCCCTGATAGGAGCTGTATGTTAATTTGAATCGATTTTAATAAAATTGTGCAGACATGTTGGAACATTTGAAAGAACGTCTTGTGCAAAATTTTTTAAAGATCAGACCAAAATAATGGCTACTAGAGCCTAAAAATGTCATATCGTATGAAAGATATATATGGGAGCTATATCTAAAACTGAACCGATTTTGAAAAAATTATGCACCAGTGCTGTAATATTTAAAAGAACGTCTTGTGAAAAATTTTGTAAAAATCAGACCAAAATGATAGCTAAGAGGGGCCTAAAAATGTCATATCGGATGAAAGATATGGGAACTATATCTAAATCTGAACCGATTTTGATAAAATTATGCACACATGCTGGAACATTAAAAGGAACGACTTGTGCAAAATTTTGTAAAGATCCGACCAAAATTATGGCTACAAGAGCCTAACAATGTCATATCGGATGAAAGATATATATGAGAGATATATCTAAATTTGAACCGATTTTGAAAAAATTATGCGTACGTGCTGCAATATTTTAAAGATCGTCTTGTGCAAAATTTTGTAAAGATCAGACCAAAATGATGGCCACAAAACCCAAAAAAAAAATCATATCGGATGAAAGATATATATAGGAGCTATATCTAAATCATAGCATGTTGGAACATTAAAAATAAGGTCTTGTGCTAAATTTTGTAAAGATCGGATTAAAATTAGGGCTACAAGAGCCTTGAAATGTCATACCGGATGAAAGATATATATGAGAGCTATATCTAAATCTGAACCGATTTTGATACAATTATGCACACACCTTGGAACATTAAAAGAACCGTCTTGTGCTAAATTTTGTAGAGATCGGATCAAAATTATGGCTACTAGAGCCTCAAAAGGCAGTATCGGTTGAAATTCGGTTCGTCCTTAGACCAAAAAAGTGACTTGTGCAAAATCTTACGATAATCGAACAGCAAATGCGACCTGTACCTTGATCACAAAAAAATATCAAATATCAAATATCGAACAACGAAAGAACAAGATATACATTTTGAAGTCAATAGGCGCGGATTAGGATTTTATTTTTAATACATGGTTTCTTTGGAGAAACTTCTTAGAATTGTATGTAGTTTACGTTTTTGCCATACGATTTTTTGAAAAAAAAATCGACCCGGCCTAATGTACAGGCTTACTTAAACCATTCAGCCCATTGTGATGCCTTAGGTAAAGGACAACAAAAATGTAAATGCATTAGGAAGGGACTGAGATTTTTTTCATTCTCTCACCAATTATTATTGGCCGATTATTACTCACTACAATGCACATCGAAGCTGCTTCAGCTAGCTGCCAAATTGTTTAGGTTAACAATAATGAACCTTCTGGCTCGTCCACCATACAAATTTATCGCAAAAGTACATACATTCTGAGTGCCAATCTATTCCAAGGACCTGTGCCCCTACAGTTGTATGTCTATCCTAAACTAGACTTAACCTCTTAACTACCCCTGTATTTCTTGCTTTCCAAACTAACATAGACAGCAGTCATGAAAGAGCTGTTACAAAATGTCCCCGTTAAAAACTTAATTGCTTCTAATAGATATAATTAAATTTCTTTTTGTATTGCATTATTTTAATCCGATTATTAGAAAAGCATTCTTCGACCTTAAGTGTTTAATTTTCTTTGGTGTTTTTGCCACATTAACGGTCAATTAAAACAATTATAATTAGGGACTTTATTCTGGCATTGTTGTTTTTTTTTAATTATGTCTTTAGATAAATTGAATTTCATTATTAAATAATTTTAATAATTTCCCTTGCAACAATAAGAACATTGCCGGGCCACACCTTTGTCTCTAATAATAATTCATTCATAATTTGCTACTGAATGAGGCAGAGTACATACAGCAACAATGATCTCTCAGTGTGTGTATGTGTGTGTGTGTGAGTGAATTTTTGTTGCAAAAATTTATTCTTGGGCTATGACGTAAAAACCCAACATTGCAGCAAAGTCAACCAAGCATGCATTCGAAACACAAATTATGAGGACCATGTCTTCGTTGTCGTCGCAGCCATCGTCATCTACCATAAACAGAGCGAAGTTAACTCATGAGCACTCATTCGAATGTAACGTTCAAACGAAAACGTCAGAGACATCCTTGCCATTGATTGTCCTAGTTTTTGCATTTGTGTTGTGCACGTCATTGCTTTCTGCACACTCCTCCTAGCTCCCCGCCGAAACTTCGCTCTCGACTTCTCTCTTCGCCTGGCATCTCTTCGCCGCCTCCCCATGCCAAAGGGGCCTTTGGGGGCACTGTGGCATGGCAATTTTCACAATGCCAAACCAATGAAATTTGTGTGACCAAGTAAAGAGGAGTAAAGTGCCAAAATAATAATACCACTACCGACCATAGCTTTTGGTGGCTGGCCCAGCCTAAATCTAAAGCTCAAAGCCTAAAACTCAGCAAAAAAAAACAAAATAGGCAAAATACAATGTAGTAGTGAAGAACATTGAACTGTGGCTCTGGCTAAGCTGTGGTTTCCCCTCGAGAGTTAATGCTGATAGATCCCAAGTCCCAACCGAAATGGGAATTAAACAAGAAAACTATTTGCCAGCAAGTAATGGCTGGTTGGCTGCCTAGCTGAGTGGATAATGTTGCACATATTCCTGCCATGCCACCACCACCACTCTTGTTGTTTGCGGTTTTTGCCATGTGTCCTCGGGAATGCCTAGCCTCGTTTACTTGCCACTACCCTGTAATAGTAGTAGTAGTAGTTGTTATTGTTGTTGCGTATACCATAATGCAAGCCCACTCACTGTAGCTGCTGAAGCTGATACAGATGCTGTTTCTGCTTCTGCTACGGCTGCGACTGCTGCTGCCACTCGGCTGACCTACTTGCATGACCTGAATGTATGTTGTTTGTGCAACAGAAAAAGTCGAGCAAAATGCACAAAAAAAAACTGATTGCAGAAAATGAAGTCCCCAATACAAAAACAAAGGCGGTCGTAGTGCCACCAGAGATATGCAAAAATCTTTTCAATATGCTTCATTTTCTATTATGTCAATTTACATAATTGAAACTAAGGGATTTACAAGCACCCGATAATCGGATTTAACATGAATTAATGCAAACACAGAGGCCAATGCAGTTTTTGCAACTATCTTTTCATCAAAAGCAGGCCAATATCGAGTATTCCTGGAGGGGTTGATGTAGATGATGTATGTATGGCTGAGCCTACTACAACACTTGTTGTCATTTGGAATGGTGAAGGCAAGTATACGAGGGTTATTCAACATTACTGAAGAGCTAAAACAAATAAATTGGGAGTTTTATTTATTAATATTGAAAATTAAAGGGTGATTTTTTAAGAGCTTAAGGACAGTTTGTCAAAAAAGTACACATAAAATTCAGAAAAATGCATGAAATCTTTATTTGAATCGATAGTACGGTCCATATGTTTGAAGATTATTTCATGCAAATGTTGACCGTGACTAGGCCTCAAATGGTGCATCCGCTTAGTAAAATTTTGGCATACTCTTTCCGGTATCTCAAGATTAAATGTTGTCTTCCAATGAGCTTTAACATAGCCTTACAAAAATAGTCTAAAGGCGTTAAATCGTACGATCTAGGTGGCCAATTTACCGCTCCCGAACGTGCAATAAAATGTTCACTGAACTCGCCTCTCAATGAATCAATTGTTACGCGTTCTGTGTGTCATGTGGCATAGTCTTGTTAAAACCATATCTCATGCAAGTCAAGCTCTTGTATTTTGGGCAAAAAAAAGTTGGATATCATCTCAAGATAGTGCTTACCATTCACAGTTACGTTACGATTCGCATCATCTTTGAAGAAGTACGGTCCAATGATGATGCCAAACCATAAACCGCACCATGATTAGGTTAGGTTAGGTAAGAGTGGCAGTCCTTTACAGACTCATTCACTGTGACCCCCATATTTTTCAATCTGATTATGTACATTAAATTCGTTATCTATTCCCGAATACCTTTAATTTGAATCCCAAAAAACCATGGTCGGCTGATATGCCCATTTGAGGGTATTTGGGGGTGGGGCGACCTCCCATTACTTGGACCTAATTTTTTATGCCATATTTGTAATCTACTGCCAAATACCTTTCATTTGTGCCCCATATTGACATGAACGTCCAATATGTCTGATTGAAGGAGTTATGGGTCGGCCCGAAGGGTACTTAGACTCAAATTTTAATACCATATTCGTATTCTACTCTTCAATACCTTTCATTTGATACCCATATTGTGCCGATCGGTCCACTTTTGATTTTGGGTGGTGGGTCCGGCGCCCTTCCGATATCGATAAATTATATAACCTATGTTTCCTTTCTGACCAACCTATACAATATGCGGAATTTTCGAGAAAATCCGTTCTGCCGTTTTTAAGTCTATGCGGAACAAACAAACAAACGGAGCCATGATTAGCTAATGTAACCATTTTGGGCGGTTTTGGGGAGGTTGTGGTGATTTCCTTTACTTCGACATGAATTTGTATACCAGATTCGTTATCTACTCCCGCATAATTTTCATTTGATACCCATATTGTCCTTACCGTTCACTTTTGATTTTTGGTGGTTTTTTTGGCGTAACGGGGGAGGGTCCGCCCCCTTCCGATAGCTACTTGGACCCAATTTTTAATTTGAAATTCGTGCTCTACTTCTGAATACCTTTCATTTGAGTTCCATATTGTCTTGATCGGTACACTTTTATTTTTGGTATCACTTTTGGGGTAAGGTAGAGGGTCCGCCCCCTTTCGATAGTTACTTGGACCCAATTTTTAACATGAAATTCGTACTCTACTTCTGATTACCATTCATTTGAGTCCCATATTGTCCTGATACCTACCACACTTTTATTTGTGGTAGTACTTTTGGGGTAAGGTAGAGGGTCCGCCCCCTTCCGATATCAACAAATTATAAATCATTTTCCTCCTTCCTGACCATATTCGTAATCTACTCCCGAATTCCTTGTATTTGAGTCCCATTTTGTCATGCTCGTCCAGTAAATCTAATTTAAGGCGTTTTGGGACTGGGGCGTCCCTCCAGTTACTTGGACCCGATTTTTAATATGGAATTTCTAATCTACTTCTGAATACCCATGAGTCCCATATTGTCCTGATCGGTACTCTTTTATTTTTGGTAGTACTTTTGGGGTAAGGTAGAGGGTCCGCCCTCTTCCGATACCAACAAATTATAAAGCCTATGCTTCCTTCCAGACTAACTTTCAGCCGTTTTTGAGTCTATACACAAAATTCATTTTTATATATAAGAAGATTTGCAGGCTTTGGAAGTGGGGCGGCCACTTGGCACCAACCCCACCCCCCAATTTAAGATACCAAATTTTTGTATTTAGTTAACTATTAGGAAAAAAATTAAATTTTTTTTGGATCGTACCCCCCGTCTCCGAGATCTGATGTTTTCAAAAAGTTCGGTAAGGGGGAGGACCCGACCCCTCTTCAGATATCAAGAAAATTAACTACTCTTTTATATGCATTCAATATATTTTTCCCGTTTTGTCCCTAAAAAACTCACTTTGTATTTAATTACACTTAAATCATGTGTGTGAAGTACAGCTCGGGTAGGTTCATGAACAAATATAGCCGCCTAATAAAACGACTATTCGACATTTTGAGTTATTTGAATCCAAATTCAATATCCGTTTCGATTTCGTCAAAATATCTATACGCAGGATTCAGCTTGGCCAAAAAAACACATTTATTATTATTTTTTATCGCTATTGCTTGCAAATTATGACATCAACTTTGTCTACCTTTGAAAATAATTGCCTAACTGTATGACTTATCTTTCTGCCCTCGTTTGTTGTTTGTCTATGAGCTATGAGCTTCGTTGATTCCAATTCAATTCAATAATATTGCCCATATTGAGCATGAGTTCATATCGATAGTGACAGTAGTTGGCATCTATGTATGTCATCGCTGAGAATAGAAGCAATCATTTCACTATTACATGCAATCAGATGCGAATCTCGCGAAGGTTAAGTAGTTGGAATGAGGCATATTGTTGTTGATGCAACACAATGCGCTGAGTAATGGCACAACAGAGGCTCACTCACTGGCATTCTAGAAAATCTGGGTATTGTTCAGAGTTAAAGTCTTGGCCTCCGTTGGAGCACTATGTAAGTAATCCTTAGATGGAAATTCAGTCACCCTAAGCGAGGGGCTCTCAAAACAATACCTGTGTGTGTGTATATGTTAGAGAACTTTCACTTCTCCCCACACATACACTGTCAGTCTCTGCTTGGGGTCCCTTGTTTTGTTAGATATGTTGGGGGAGAGAGAGATCAAAACTGATGCACCACCCACTTGTTTCAATCCATCCATACTTTGAGATAATAATAATAATAAAAAAAAAAAGTCTCACTTTTGCCACAGAGCCTACTCATATAACCGGTATCTAAAGTTTTAATGGCTCTTAACTTTGCCTAAGCAGAAATTTTGAAATTGTATAAATTTGTGCGGCTGTCAGAGATAAAAACATATGGCCTTTGATGCATTTTCAAGTAATGCTTCGAATGTTTGCTTTCAATTTCAATTTTTACGAGTTACAAGTTTTCATCTTTTCTTACAAGAGCCGCCATGAATGCATCTATGGATTCAATGGCAATAATGGTCTCTTCTGGCAATGGTTGCTTTTGGAGTAGGGGCAATGGTACGCGGTTACACTTATTGTGTGATATGCTTCCATTCTGTCAGAAGGGTCGTGTGTTTGTGGAATATGGCGGTCTTTTCTTTTTCAACACAAGCAGACCAAAAACGAATCAACAGACAAACAGACAGACAGTCAGACACCCAGCTCAACAATGATTCAATAATTTGGTTTTTTTACATTTCTGTTAAAAAAAATTAAAATGTTTTTGTAGCCCTTGCCGCTTTTGTTATTGTAAGAATAAGAGGATGACTGATATGCTGGTCAGATAATGAATGCATTTTTAAGCACTCCTCATCCAGATATCAACCATTTGGCCTTACAATTGTGAAACACCACATGAAGAAGTGAAATTGGACTGGAATTATGTTTAACAGTTCCCCACAAAAGTCTATGCCAAATGGCCCCTTTCAAGAGCATGTAAGCATAAGGGACTCTTACTCATAACAAAAGTTTTTAAACTTCATGCTTCGGCATGACTTTTTTCTCAGAAATGACTCATAGTTGCAAGTCTTAGGGTTATCGCTAACATGCTGTTAAATTTATTATTTTTCCATTCTTAGCATAAAAGTGTAATTCTTTATTAGTCATTTTCTGGAGAAGGTATTTTACAGGAATTTTGTTGACTTTGTTGGGTGACTTTATAAGTAGGAAATAACTTTTTTTGTTTAAACATTGGTACTATCGCTTTTCGCAATAATTTTCGTTATAACTTTTTTTAGATAAAAGATTTTGAAGCAAAAATCTTGCAGATTTCAGTCGGTTAAACAAAGCAAATACGAGGTGGAGTGAGTTTCTTAACGGCTCCAGAGATAAGTTTATATGGGCCTATTCCTGAATCGTATTTGAGGTACTATTCAGATCTTAGTGATCTGAACTATGCCTGATGCCACATTTGCATTCTCAACGTCCTACCTTAATAAGAAATATCTGTTTAAAATATCCGGCAAAAAACTTTATTCATTTATATGTGTTAAAAACTGAATGACTGGGCTACCATGCCCCCACTTTGATAACTTTATTCAATTTTGGTCATGTTCATTTAACTTCATTGAATTTCATTGTAGAGTACCTTAATTTATTATGAATTTAGTTTACTTCATATTTTTATTCAATTTTAATTTCTTATTTTATTT